>NC_142354.1:35145133-35302896 GCF_059441175.1 Urocampus carinirostris
TAAAAATAAACAAAGGGTAAAGAATTATGAATAGGATTTCTTACCTTTGTGGTGCTCAGCAGAAGCCATGCTGTATGTATAGCAAGATCGGAAACTCGCACACCTTCTTCATATTTTGCTATTATTTCTTTCTTAAATGCAATAGTTGTACCACTACTCTTCTTTTTTCACCTGTAGCAACTTTGCTGCTTGCGCCGACCTTCTTCGGAGGCATAATTAGGGGCTAAAACACTTGGTACACCTATATTAAAAGCGAAAGCAAAACGAAACACGTCCGCACGTGATAACAGTTCTTCACGAGGGGTGGGGGCAATCTACACGATCTACACCCGTACGCCGCTCAGCATCGCACCCTATCGTACCGGCGTTCGAACTCCGATTATTTGACTGAACAGCGAAGCAAGAATTTCTCGAAATTTTTGGTCGAGAACCGATTTGTTCGAACTGAGAGGCGTTCGAAAACCGAAGTTCCACTGTACTTTATTGTCATTCTTGTACACGTGTATACAGAACGAAATGTCGATACATCTGACCCGCACAGTGTCCTTGAATGTACGGATATAAATAAAATGTTGTATTGAGTTGGAGTATTGAAATACTAATAATATACTAAATAATTATACCTATGAGTATTATACAGTAGTGCAAAGAGTGCAAGAGGAGCAGCTAACCAGATGTGCAAAATGGGCATTCAGATAAACAAGTCAATAACAATAACACTGGAGTACGATAGTATATATAGCATGGTAACTCATTTAGAGATAAAGAGATAAACCGAGATAGAAACAAAAAGTTGTTGTTGGATGATGTGGAGGGGGGAGAAGAGCACGGAACGCATCGCAAGAATATCATATTTCCATTACAGGTGAGGCACTGCCTCATCTGCCTCCCCTGACTGCTCGTCACTGTGATTGAATAACCTTTAAATAAATATAATAGCTAGCATTAGCACAATTCACTCGTATTTATGTACAATACAACAAACTTTGACCACTAGGGGCAGAATAAAATTGACATGCAATAAGCTGGGATTTGTTCATACAGCATGAAAATCGTTACGGAGATTCAGTACTTTCTCTCTCGTACGCATTGTGTCAATATAGTAAAAATAAGTGTTCACCAACAGTTTTGATTTTAGAAAGGCACCATTCAGTCCTACCTTCAACTATAACAGTACAACTGATTTAATTAAGGAGGAACTCCTAAAATTGGAATCCAGATAGTTATTAAAAAAGATCCAGATTATAAACCAGAGGGAAATGTCAACTGGATCCCACGCACCCTATTTTAGACAATACAGTTGAAAACAGAAAATCCATTTATCCATTTTCTGCACGGCTTATCCCCACCCATTGTGGCGGGGGCACTGGGGCCCATCAAAATACACCATTTTAATTATTAATCAACGCTATATTTAGTTACTAATATGATTTTTTTTTAATACTTGTTGTAATAAATCCTACTAACTAACAATCACAAACACAAAACGTTTTTTATTGATAATACTTGGCATTATTGGTGTTGTATGAAGAAAATTAAAATGTTGTACTTGTTTTCTGGTGTTTTAGAATAAAAACAGTTAATTGTCAAAAAAATGTAAAACAGTCATAATTTTCCTTATTTAAATATGACTTTAAAAATTTTTGGGACAATTTTGTTCATAAGGCTATTGTCTTCAGATATATAATGCTAATTTTTAATAACATAAATATATTTATGTTTCTTTTTTACTGTTTTAAAGTATGGCTATTTATTATTTATTTTTTTTACAAGACTATTAAACCACAGATCAATCAATAAGGTTAGGCCTTAAAGGGACAGTGTGTATTATTTGACCTCTATTGCACTGTAATTTTGTATTTGACTAGATTTTTATCCCAATTTTCAAGTTTTATTCGATTTAAAATATAATATTAAATCACAAAAACTATTATATGTGTCCTCTAGATCCCGCTGTATTGTGTAGTGCGGGCAAAATTGAGTGCTAAAAACCACAAGGAAGAAAACAATCTACGGAGACCTGAAGTGACCAAACTGCAAAATTTTTCCTCAAAGATTTTTTTTCCCAGCCTTCCACGAGGTTTTTAGGGACACGTACCAGCAAGATACCGCACCATTATGTTAGCTCCCTCTAGGTGAGGGTCACGTCATGTAAAATAAATGCAAATTTCTTGACCCACAAAGATTTTTATAAAAGTATGTAGGCTATTAATTATATCTTATGTTTTGTTTATTATCTAAATATTTTTTTTTAATAAATTATGTTTTGGATACCCCTAGGAATCACTAAATAACACACACCACCCCTTTAAAGGAAGATAATATGCCCTATCCCTTTAAATTTTAGGTTTTATATATTTGACAGGTTACAAATGTACAACAATGGAGTGCTTTTTGCCTGAATTTGCTAACAAAAAATACTTTCATAACAGATGAAGTGGCATCTTTTAAACTAAGCATGCTTTCAAAGCTGCTCCATTGACATTCGGATGCAGAAAAAAATATTATTGTTAATTAGGGTTTTGATGTATATTTTGACGGTGATTAAAACATATTTTGATGTTTTTTCTGTACAAAAAATTTTCACTTTTTGTGTGAATACTGACTAAATCAACACGGTGGGGCAGTGGTTATAGCGTGTGCGGCACAGTTCTGAGGTCATGGGTTCAAATCCAGCTACCGGTTTCCTCCGGGCACTCCGGTTTCCTACCACATTCCAAAATCATGCATTTCAGGTGAATGGGCCCGTCCAAATTGTCCCTAGGTGTGAATGAGCGAGCAAGTTGTCTGTCCCCGTGTGCCCTGCGATTGGCTGGCAACCAGTTCAGGGTGTCCCCTGCCCACTACCTGAAGATAGCTGGGATGAGCTCCAGCACCCCCGCGACCCTACTGAGGATAAGCGGTGCAGATAATGCAGTGTTCTCGTTTGCCTGCGTCCCTGCGTCCTAGACGCATCATTTTTGCTGGGGACGCATAGTCTCAAATCAACGTGTGTCCCCGGGACGCAACCTTTTTGCCACAAAATTGTCATTATTACCTGATTACTTTTTTTTAACAAAGATTTACCGCACTCCAAACTTTTCGGCTGGCAGATCCGCCATTGTTGTTTTGGTCTCACGGTTCGAGTTTTCGTCTGCACGCCGATCTCGGCTAATAAGATCTCATTGCTTCGAGATTACGTCATTGTTGTGGTGCTCGAGCAAAGGTTAAGTATGCTTCGGAAAAAAAAGTTAGTATTAGGTGAAAATCAACACAAAATTGGTCATTTCTTCAGTGTCAGTAATAAGTCGAAACATAATGCAGAAAGTGATAACAAGGGCAATAATTCCGGCACAAAAAACGGCGGAGAAATTCATACCTGTCAACCTGTACGTTTTTGCCGTACAAAGTACGTTTATTATGCATTTCAAGACGTGCACGACGTACGAGAACATCTGTACGGAAAAACGCAAATTTGTCAATGATGGGTACCATCCGGTATACACCGACTATCACGAAACGGCAAATCAATCAAGTCAAACGAGTTTGAGTTGTGTAGTGAAAGGAAGTCCGTCTTTTTTTAGAGAACCGGCTTTTTCGGCTCAACTCATTAAAAAAAGCCGGCTCTCAAACGGCTCACTTGCTATGATGATTGATATTACAAATGAGTATGTTGTATAAAGAAAATAAGAAAAAAAGGAAGTATAAAAGGGGAAAATCAAAAAAAGACAGGTTTGTGGTTATCCCTTTAATTGGTATATTACCAACAATGATTTGATGCAGAAAATGAATTAATAATTTGATGATTAAAACTGAATGAATATATAGATTGACATTATACATTTGTCGCCGATTTACGATTTCAACCTCGATAACACTAAATTTTGGGGACCCATAGATCTCTGTTGGGACCCATAGATTTTGGAGCATGCGAGTCCCGGGACCCATCACTTTTCAGAGGTAAAATGAACACTGTAATAGAATAGAATAGAATATACCGTATTTTCCGCACTATAAGGCGCACCTAAAAGCCTTTATTTTTTTCAAAAGCTGACCATGCGCCTTATAATACAGTGCGCCTTATTTATGGATCAACATTAAGTTTTCCAACTAACTTGCAGCCGCCGACTAGATTTTCCCCCGAACGCTAAGTAGTGAGCGGTGTATGCTGGGATTTATTTATCGGCGTTTCATTGGCTAACCAATGTGTCAATCATCATTTGAATCGATCACTATTGGCTAAAGTTATTCAGAGGTCAAGGGGCGGATCCTTTTTATCATTTACAGGCTGGCATTGGCTTGAACGGCAAAACAAAGCCTGCAATTGGCCGAAAAAGATGAATGTGTATAGCACGTGGCTGACGGCATAGAGAAAGCATTTTTTTCTATTCTGTATTTGTAAATATTTTATTCTCCTGGATTTACTACCCTCACGGATATAAGAGGACATTGGCTGGACATTATTATGAACACAACGACTTCGGTGAGCTACTCCGGGTTTTATATTATCCCTGTATCTTGTTTCAGACTGAACTCGATGTTTCTGTGATAAGCGGTGCAGATAATGGATGGAATGGAGTGTCTATTTTTAAATTCAACTCAATTCCAAGTGTTTATTGTCATATGCACAGTAAAGTTGCGAGCGAAAAAGAAAATAGAAACTAAGGAATGTGTGGCATTTCTTGAATCCCAAGACTTTAACCTTCCGAATGATGGAACGATGCATTTGAGTGACATCGTACGGACACCGCATCCGCACGTGTTCTCGACACGTATTTGCGTCTTTGCAAGCTTTGGGAATGTTAAGGGGGTAATAAGTTTGACTGAACTATCTGACTGTTTTGTCGACGTTCCCATTGTAGCGCCTTATAATCCGGTGCGTCTTATGTATGCCAAAAATAGTACCAAAAGCGATTTTTTCCGGGTGCGCCCTATAACCCGTTGCGCCTTATAGTGCGGAAAATACGGTACCTTTATTGTCATTGCTACAAATGGGTTAACATATTGTGACAACGAAATTGGGCATGACACTCCAGATTCACACATTTACAGTGAGGTAAAAAGCCAAGAAGATAAAGGAACAGAGAAGATAAGGTTATAAAACAAGGAGGATACGGCTATAGTTATAATTTACATGATATTTACACAAGAAATGTCGGCAGGTAGGATGTTACATACAGTTGGTATCGTACTACAGTTGGTATCGTAATGGTTTGTGCAATTTTGCATTTGGTGCAAAAGTCATAATAGTGCAAAAAAAATAGTCAACATATGCATTGGTGCAAACATAGTCATCATAATAATCATAATGGATGAATGGATGGACATTATATAAGATACACTGTTCCTTTAAGAAAAGTAAATTAATGTTTTTAACAAACATGCCCTTAATTCAAACCACACAATTTAATTAATTATAGTAAAGGATAAGGGCTAACAAATTACACATCACATGTGGGTTTTACACGGCCAAAATACTCTTAAGTAAAATTAATACGTTGTTGATTTAAGGTTCAGAAGTTAAACTGTTGTGTGTGAGTGTGTGTGAGAGTGATTGACGACTTTCAGGTCCAGTAACTCTGCTCCTGTATGTGTTTACAGCAAATTTGCCCACTCTGCCATTGAAGCCATCAATCTTGCTGGAATAAATAAAAGTGACAAATTACAGCATGAGCTCTTTACACCTGTAAAGGCAATAATAACACGAGCATTTCAGCGTCCTTTGGTTGCCCTTGCCAAAGAGATGCTTGATGATGTTCATCGCCGTTTTAACAAAGTGTGACTTCACGGATGCTTCCTTCCCGTCTCCCGCAAAGACGCCGATAGGACGGATTGGTTCCTTTGGTTTCACGGTGTCTTCTTCTTCTGTCATTTGATGCAAATGCATTTTCATCACATCATCTACTCAAAGCGTGCTGTTCCTGATATAAAGAAGACGAAAAAGCAGGAAGCACATTTACATACATTTCCTACAACCTTTTTTGCATGAAGATACATACTTTTAGTATTTTTTTGTAACAGTATATTATATTGTTTTTACTGTCCTTTAATCTTATTATTTTTTTGTTTGTTTTTGACTTTAATGACCAGCTCGGTGGCCTTAGGGTAGAGCGCCCGCCCTGAGACAGGGAGGTCGCTGGTTCAAGCCTCGGCTGGGTCATACCTAAGACATACAACATTGGTACTCATTGCCTCCCTGCTTGGCGCTCGGCATTAGGGGTTGGAATTGGGGGGTTTGGTCACCTAATGACTCCCAACACATCAGTTGGGTTGGGCGAGGGGGCTGGGAATCCCCTCCTCCGTATCGATTTCCCAGACAGAGTCAGAAAAAGACTCAAACTAGGGGGACATGGCTCTGGTATATACCGTAAATTCCGGACTATAAGCCGCTACTTTTCCCCCTAACTTTCAACCCTGCGGCTTATTCAGTGATGTGGACAATTTATGTAATTTTTCTAACGACCGCTAGCGGCGCTCGAGTGTTGCTACCATTAACTGCCCTGTCAAAGCTATATTATTATTATTAAAGCTTTGAAAACTCTCTCGGTGTACCGTCTTTCTTTGTAAAAATGTGTAACCCATGTATAATATGTATTTGCAACTGTATATTTTTGTAATGTATTTATTTTAGACACTTATTGAAATGAAATGAAATGAAATGATCTGCATTTATATAGCGCTTTTCAAGTCAATGACTTCCCAAAGCGCTTTACATTGTGCTTCACATTTCCCAATAGCGGCCGTGATCTGTGCAGCCATGTAAGGCGCTAACCTGCTTATTGGGGGTAATTGGGGGTTCAATGTCTTACCCAAGGACACTTCGACATGTAACACGGACAAGCCGGGATTCGAACTGGGATCCCTTAATCCTAAAACGATCGCTCTACCTCCTGAGCTACTGCCGCTGTGATATGTTTTACACGGGTGAACGAAAAATGAGGGGCGGAACAAACGCGGGGTGCCGAGTTTAAGTGGGGACCGCTAAAGGTGAGGGACAGACAAGGAAAGAAGAGGGGGTAAAAAGTTGGTTAAAGAAAAAGGAGTTGCGTGAGTAAATGTGTTCATCTGATATATTTTTCTGACCCTTACTTCTGGAAATATACACTTTTTTCCTTGGATTACTTTCAACGGGACCCGGACTCTGCAGGTCTGCATCAAACCTTAAGTACCGGTATCATTTTCCATTCATTTTGCCGGCTGTGATTTTTGGACAGTGGACTTTCAAGGACGCCATCTGGACCTCCAGAAACCTGCTGGTATGGAGGTGCAGGCAGATCCCCCCCGTGGCTGTGCTCCAAATGGCTGCAGATACCATACAATCTGCGAGCGGCGGGCCTAGGACGCAGCCATAAAGAAGACTCGTCTGCACCCACCCGGAGGGGGGAGCCGGAGCTACACTGTGGGAGTCCCGGCAGCAACGGCCTGGGTTGTGGAACCCAGAAGGGAGAGGACTCACGCAGAAGGGAAAGGACCCACACAGAGGACTGGAAGAATGCTGCTTGGGAGGGTGGGATGGCAGAGCTATGCCCTTGCACAATAGTATTGCCTTTTACACGCTGGTTAACTACTGTTAAAAGAAAATAACTCTGAAATTGTTTAATTGATGTTGAAAATGTCAGGAAAAATGTTAAAACGTCATATCGTCACGTCATATTGTCAAATATAAAAAAAATTGTGAATATGCTTGATGGCTGTGTTTTGCTGCTGTTGGTGTCGGTGGATTTGTTCAGACCGAGGACAATCGACTTTGGCCTGGACGGATCTATTGACACTAACAAAGATGTTATATAATGAAATTGTGAATATGTTTGATTTTCGAGAAGGTTTGTTCAAACCTCACTTTGTGTTTGCTGTTAAAAACGTAATATTGGAATATAATATTGTGAATGTGCTTAATTGCTGTTGAGATTGTCATGATTGTTTTTCTGTTTTTAGTGTCAATAAATTTGTTCAAACCAAAAAACCATTTAGTTTTAATTACGGGACTTGAAATCGGGTTTGGGTTAATTTTGTGTTTGTGTTACATGTTTAAATGCGGGCGCACGCAGCTTATATACAGGTGCGACTTGTGTATGTACAAAATCGGTTTTCCTCTTAAAATGTGGTGGGTGCGGCTTATAATCAGGTGCGCTCTGTAGTCCGGAATTTACTGTATATATAATATATATAATTTATGATCTTGTGTGAAGCACTTTGTTCCACCGAAAGGATTGTTGTCAAGGGCTGTGTAAATAAAGTACATTTACATTTACTTTTTAGAATTTTCAAGATGAAATGATGTACACAGTAATCATTCGGTTATCGCGGTTAATGGGGACCAGAAGCCCCACGATATGTGAAAATCCGGGAAACAGCAACACCCCTTTCCAAGATTCAAACTTACCTCGAGATGACGTCCTTATTGAATTGGACAGGGTTGTGTAGGGTTACTTTAACTGGATTACTTTCAATTACTTTTGGATTACAGTAATCCTTCGGTTATCACGGTTAATAGGGACCAAAACCACTCGCGAAAAGTGAAAATCCGCGAAGTAGCGACGTCCCTTCAAAAATGCTTGAAAAAAAAACAATTAAAAAAAAAAAATTATTTTATTGTATTATTATTATTTTTAGACCCGCGAAGCTCTGAACCCGCGAACGTGGAACCGTGAAGTTGCGAGGTCCCACTGTACTCCAATACCAAATATGCTAATAAAATGATGACTCACAACACGTGGTAAGCTTTCTCTCCTGGCTTTGATCTCTTTGATCTCTGGCAAAACTAACATAAAATGCGACAGAAACAAAATAAAAATAAATCCAAACAGCTTGCCAACATCATTTTTGCCTATTCATATTTAGTTTCTTTTGTCTTTTGTTAGCATATTTGGTATTGGAGTAATCCAAAAGTAATTGAAAGTAATTCAGTTAAAGTAACCCTACCCAACCCTGGACTTAGAGTATATGACTGACAACTACAGGTATAGATCTACAAATAAAGACACAGAACATAGAATAGAAGTTGAAAGAATGGTCTTTATTGTTATAATGACAGAGCTTCTCTTTTCAGTGTAAGACAGCGATCTAGAGAGCGGCTGGTTAGCATGACAGCATCGGGTATCCTAGGGCTGGCCAGGTCTCTGCAGTGACTTTGGTAGCCTTATGCTAATCTTGACACTAGATTGCATGCAATGGCTGAAACACAAACGTCACAGTTACTCATGTGGACAGTCAGTCATGTATTCTTTATCCTCTGCTTGATAAAGAATGAGTAATAGTCAAGCAATCAATCAATATGTATTTGCAAAGCACGTTTCAGACAATGGATTGCAACTCAAAGTACTGTGTAAAAACATTTATTTTACAATAAGAAAGTAGAACTCCCTCCTTTTCCCTACCCAAAAACCTGGAAAGCCATATACGTAGTCTTGGGAATTAAATATCAAAATGTATCGTTTACCAAATTGTTCGAATTAGTTATCTGACTCCATTAACCAAACACAACTTACATTCACCCAACAGTACGCGCTCTTTTCTTGATGGAAAAGATGAACAAGAAAAGCAGACATTTTCACACGGGGGCAAATTTAATTTCATTAACAATTGAACTAAGTGAACTCCATCGAATACGGCCGAATTAGTCGAATTAGTGTCGTTGGACTCTCTGGGAAAAACCTCTCTTCAAGTCCTCTCGCTTCTCCTCTCGGCCCACGTCTTTCCGCAAGATGGTGTGCCGGCTCCTCCCATGGGTATGCCAATGAAGCCCAACGTGAGCTCCACCACCTCGCCGCGATGTCTGGAAAACTCAAAACAGCACCGAGCGTTTCTCAAAACAATGCCTGCCGTCCTCAGTCATCAGGGCCTTTCTGCGTTGTCGGATGTGCTGATTATCTTATCAGCCTTACGCCCCGTCCCCGCCATTCCTGTAACCAATATTTCCTACCAGGGTGCCCTGAACTTTCACTGCTCATTGATTAAAGGCACAGTCAGTAAATAACTACAGCATTAAACTCAATAAATGTATAAAATCCTTTATACAGTGGAACCTCGGTTTTTGACCATAATCCGTTCCAGAACCCTGTTCGAAAACCGATTTGTTCGATCACCGAATTCATTTTTCCCATTAAAAATAATGTAAATTGTTTTAATCCGTTCCAACACCCTGAATGTTTACCTTGAATGTTTAAGGTAAACATAAAGCTAACCCAGGCTAATCGTACGTTCGCGTTATCGTAATCTTCAGTTCGAAAGATTACGCTAACATGAACGTGTAAAAATAAAAAAAAGGATAAAGAAAAGAACCCAGCGACCCTAATAAAGATAAGCGGTACAGCTAATGAAATGAGATGAGATGAGATAAGATAAAGAAAATAATTATGACTAGGATTTCTTACCTTTGTGGTGGTCAGCAGAAGGCGCAGGTGGACGGTGGAGCTATTATTTCTTCCTTAAATGCAATAGTTGTACGCACTACTTTTCCTTTTTCACCTGTAGCAACTTTGCTGCTTGCACTGACTTTCTTCAGAGGCATAATTAGGGGCTAAAACACTTGGTACACCTATATTAAAAGCGAAAGCAAAACGAAGCACGTCCGCACGTGATAACAGTTGGTCACGAAAAGAGCGATCTACACCCGTACGCCGCTCAGCATCGCAGCCTAGCGTACGCACTCACGCATTACCGGCGTTCGAACTCCGATTTTTTGACCGAACAGCGAAGCAAGAATTTCTCGAAATTTTTGGTCGGACTCCGATTCGTTCGAACTGAGAGGCGCTCGAAAACCGAGGTTCCACTGTAGTCAAATGTATAAAATCCTTCAGTAGACACACACAATTGCTAAAATGAAATAAAAATAAGTTTCACACTGATTGTGAACAATATAATAAACCATATCGAACTTTTATTTTAAAGTCTATTGTTGGCCACATCCAAGATCGCAACAATCCTTTCGGCCCAGCTATAAACATTTAGGGTCTTAGCCCCCAGCCTCTGCCCTTATGCTTCGTTTGCTATTATGAAACTCAATTTTGAGGCAAGAAGCAGACAGTGCAGAAGGAAGTTGATCCAATAATCCAGTCCTCAGCACATTTTTCAGCTCCAAGACTCAAGAGCTTCAGGGCTTAGAAAAAAAAGTCCGACACCTGCCTTGGGGTGTCTTACAATATCGGGATGGAGCTAGAGACGGGATATAAGAGGCGAAATCACAGCAGGCAGAGTTTCTTTGTGAACGTTTGACAGATGTTGCAAATGTGAAACATTGGAGATTTTTGAACATTCCTCAATACCATTTTATATCGTGACCATTTATTTTGCAGTTACGGGGACATGGTGCCGAAGACCATTGCCGGAAAGATATTTGGCTCCATCTGCTCGCTCAGTGGCGTTTTGGTGATCGCACTGCCCGTGCCTGTCATCGTTTCCAACTTCAGTCGCATCTACCACCAGAACCAGAGGACGGACAAACGCCGTGCCCAGAAGGTAAACCGGCCCGCTTCTGATATTGAGACAGTCAAGTCAAGTCATTTTTATTTGTATAGCCCTTAATCACAAAGAGTCTCAAAGGGCTTCACTGGTTATTACACAGACTATTTTTTCAGACTATTATTACACCATCCACTGATCTGGAACCAACAGGAGGGCAAGGAAAAATTTAAAAACCTCAACATCAGGAAAATTGAGCTTGAGAAGGCATCCCCCTTTCAGGATTACCAGACAGCAAAAGATGTTGCAATCACAAATAATACAGAGATATTGTCCACGAAAAGTATAGGTTAGATAGATAGATAGATAGATAGATAGATAGATAGATAGATAGATAGATAGATAGATAGATAGATAGATAGATAGATAGATAGATAGATAGATAGATAGATAGATAGATGGATGGATGGATGGATAGATAGATAGATAGATAGATAGATAGATAGATAGATAGATAGATAGATAGATAGATAGATAGATAGATAGATAGATAGATAGATAGATAGATAGATAGATAGATAGATAGATAGATAGATAGATAGATAGATAGATAGATAGATAGATAGATAGATAGATAGATAGATAGATAGATAGATAGATAGATAGATAGATAGATAGATAGATAGATAGATAGATACTTTATTCATCCCCATAGGGAAATTCACACTTCCAGCAGTCTACCCCGTTGTTTATTAACAGATTAACATGATGCCCTAGAGGTGCTTGTAGCGGAGCGGATGACGTCACGCCAGTCCAAAAGTTCGACATCCCTGCGGCAGATGAAAAACTTTTCTTTGTGAAAATCCAGGGATACACCACCTCGTGTTAGCAAGTCCGCCTCCTCTCCGATTCCCCCCGGCTTTAGTGTCTCTGTTTAGCGGCGTTGAAGCCGGACAGCTCCGGGTAGCTCCGGGTGGCTACACGTTAGCGTCCGGAATGCTAAACGTGAGCCACGTTTCCGCAAAACACAGCAACTGCGCTCGCTGTGCGCTTCGATGTTTTCCACCAGCACTCGATGATCTTATTTGGTCGTGAGTTCGCATTTACCATGATTACGGATGGTACCGAAGACTTATAACGCCGCTAGCCGCTTCGCTAGCTCCGGCTCCTCTTCCACGATAGGCCCCTTCATCACGCCGGCACGAGAATTCTTCAGGGCAAGGAGTTGAAATTCCTTGAATACACGCATTTTTTGTGCGCTAAAACCCATGTCCCATAGGATATAAGTAAGCCATAGTGTAGTTGTCAAAACGGGAAGAAAAAAACACCGAAGACAGGAGCAGACAATAAAACAATAGGGCAGCTGCTGGAAAAGGCAGCCGCTCGTGGCAGCGTTCATATGCTATAGAGTAGAAGTGTGTTTTAAGCTTAGATTTAAACATTTCCACTGAGGTTGCAGATCGGGGGAAGAGCATTCCACAGCACCGGTGCCCGGATGGAGAACGCTCTCAAACACAAACACTTCTTGGCTCTTAGGATCACCAGAAGAACGGCGCTCTCAGAACGAAGGCTTCGGACCGGAACATAGGGGGAAATCAGATCTAAAAGATATGAGGGAGCAAGTCCATGTATGATTTTGTATAATACTAAGAGAACTTTGAAATCACATCTTAGGCTAACAGGGAGCCAATGCAGTTTAGCCAAAATCGGCGTGATGTGATCGGACTTTTTCGTCCTAGTTAAAAGCCTCGCTGCGGCATTTCGTACCAGTTGAAGACTCTTGATTCTGGATTCCAGGAGACCGGAGAGTAGTGCATTACAGTAATCGAGAATCTATAATCTCCGCATCCGACTGAGACAGTATAGGACGAATTTTAGCAATATTGCGAAGATGGAAGAAAGCAGTTCTAGTAATTTTCTTCACATGTGTTTGAAAGGACCGGGTTTAAATATGACACCTACATTTTTAACTCTGTCACTCTGTGTGATGTGACATTTGTCAATGTTCACAGCAATTCTGCAATTTAGTTTGTCTCTGATGTTTATTTTATAGGTTCCTTTGCACTTTTTTATCAGATCGATATCCTTTGCATATACACCTGTTAACCTCAGCCGATTGTTCCCATTAAAAATGATCACAATTCCCCTTAGTAAGCGATAATTAGCCCGGTGGCCTTGGTGGTTAGGGCGCCCGCCTCAAGACTGGGAGGTTGCTGGTTCGAGCCTCGGCCGGATCATACCGAAGACTTCCAACATTGCCTTTCTGATTGGCGCCCGGCATTAGTGGTTGGAATTGGGGGGTTTGGTCACCTAATGATTCCCAACACATCAGTTGGGTTGAGCGAGGGGGCTGGGAATCCCCTCCTCTGTATCAATCTCCCAGAAAGAGTCAAAAATGGAAATGTGTTCCTCACTCTAGCCATCTCCCAATAGGGCAGGGTGTCAAACTCATTTTAACTCAGGGGCCACACAATATAACAAACATTCTTTTGGGGGCCGGAAAGAAAGGGAAAATACGACAGTTTGTAAGGGCATGGGGGCCGGACTTGTAGATTAGAGAGAAAGAAAAAAAGAGGGAAAGAAACAAGAGAAAGAAAGGGAAAATACAACAGTTTGTAAGGGCATGGGGGCCGGACTAGTAGATTAGAGAGAAAGAAAAAAAGAGGGAAAGAAAACAAGAGAAAGAAAGGGAAAATACGACAGTTTGTAAGGGCATGGGGGCCGGACTAGTAGATTAGAGAGAAAGAAAAAAAGAGGGAAGGAAAACAAGAGAAAGAAAGGGAAAATACGACAGTTTGTAAGGGCATGGGGGCCGGACTAGTAGATTAGAGAGAAAGAAAAAAAGAGGGAAAGAAAACAAGAGAAAGAAAGGGAAAATACGACAGTTTGTAAGGGCATGGGGGCCGGACTAGTAGATTAGAGAGAAAGAAAAAAAGAGGGAAGGAAAACAAGAGAAAGAAAGGGAAAATACGACAGTTTGTAAGGGCATGGGGGCCGGACTAGTAGATTAGAGAGAAAGAAAAAAAGAGGGAAAGAAACAAGAGAAAGAAAGGGAAAATACAACAGTTTGTAAGGGCATGGGGGCCGGACTAGTAGATTAGAGAGAAAGAAAAAAAGAGGGAAAGAAAACAAGAGAAAGAAAGGGAAAATACGACAGTTTGTAAGGGCATGGGGGCCGGACTAGTAGATTAGAGAGAAAGAAAAAAAGAGGGAAGGAAAACAAGAGAAAGAAAGGGAAAATACGACAGTTTGTAAGGGCATGGGGGCCGGACTAGTAGATTAGAGAGAAAGAAAAAAAGAGGGAAAGAAACAAGAGAAAGAAAGGGAAAATACAACAGTTTGTAAGGGCATGGGGGCCGGACTAGTAGATTAGAGAGAAAGAAAAAAAGAGGGAAAGAAAACAAGAGAAAGAAAGGGAAAATACGACAGTTTGTAAGGGCATGGGGGCCGGACTAGTAGATTAGAGAGAAAGAAAAAAAGAGGGAAAGAAACAAGAGAAAGAAAGGGAAAATACAACAGTTTGTAAGGGCATGGGGGCCGGACTAGTAGATTAGAGAGAAAGAAAAAAAGAGGGAAAGAAAACAAGAGAAAGAAAGGGAAAATACGACAGTTTGTAAGGGCATGGGGGCCGGACTAGTAGATTAGAGAGAAAGAAAAAAAGAGGGAAAGAAACAAGAGAAAGAAAGGGAAAGAAAGGGAAAATACGACAGTTTGTAAGGGCATGGGGGCCGGACTAGTAGATTAGAGAGAAAGAAAAAAAAGAGGGAAAGAAACAAGAGAAAGAAAGGGAGAGAAAAGTAGAGAGGGTGGGACAAAGACAGATAAAGAGAGAGAGTGAGAGAGATATATAGAGAGAAACAAAAGAGATAAAAAGAGAAACAGTGAGATACTGGGAAAGAAAGAGAAAGAAAGAACGTAATTCAAGGAGAAATATATGGAGAAAAGGAGAGAAAGAGAGATGGAAAGAGCAAGAGAGAGAAAGAGAGAAAAGGAAAAAAGGAAGAGAGGTCAAAAGAAGGTAAAAAGACACAGAGAGAAAGAGACAGAAGAACAAAGAAAGAGAAAAAGAGAGACAGAGAGAGTGAAAGAGAGAAAGATAGAGAGTGAGAGAATTAAATACTTGTACAGCGTTTGTGAGTGGCATCTGGCTTTGGCAACATCAAGTGGATATATTTCAACCTGCAGCTCGATTTTCTCTTGCGCTTCTCTGAGCGTTGTCTCGCGGGCCGGATTCAATCCCTTAGTGGGCCTAATCCAGCCCGCGGGCTGCCTGTTTGACACCCCTCCAATAGGGGGATATGGCTCCGGTATATATATAACAGCGACAGCTACAGTCCGTAGAATAAGGTGACAATATTAGAAATCGACGATAATTGTAAAAATATAAATAATGAGAAAACATATAAAACATGGTGAAAACGTCCATGTTGACAGGCGTGAAAATATTTAACTCTGATCTTATTGCAAAGAGCAATGGTACGGAATTAACGAACCATTTTGTAGATAAAGTATCATTTTTATCGTTACGAGCAAAACATTCTTGTTCTGTGTTGTTGGATATTGTTGCAAGTTTTAAAGGGACAGTGTGTCTTGTATGTGTCCACTTGATGTTGCTTTATTGTGTATTACAACCGAAAAGGAGTGATAAAAAGCACAATGGAGGATACAAAGTAGTGACTCAAAGTGAAGAAAACATCCTTTTTTCCTTTTTTTTTTTTTACAATTTTTGTCCGGCCTATTTTTTAGGTTTTAGAGTACCCGTAGGAACAAGATGTAAATAATGTAGGTTTATATGATACTTCATGTATTTTTAATGATCAATTCAATTATTGTTTTTTTTAATGAAAGATGATTATTACCACTAATTCTGCTAATTAATACTCACTGCCCCTTTAATAATAATAATAATAATAATTTCCTTTGTATTGTCATTCTTTGTAACAATGTACACAGAACGAAATGTCGATACACCTGACCCGTTGTAGCGAGCCGATGCAGCCGCAGCCAACATAGGGCGCCGCCATTTTACCAATTAGGTATGACTCGGCCGAGGCGCGAACAGGCGAAGAGTAATGTTGTCTTATTTTATTGAATTATTAATTTAAAAAGATTATCAAACAAAAGTCAAACGTAAGATAGATGGTAGATGATTATTATATTAACGACCAAAATTCTTTAGAATAAACTGCAAAATAGAAAATACAATATCTGATATTGCTGATCAATTAATTGTATTTTAGTTTTTTTATTATTTGAAAAACAGGAAAACTATATATTTAAAATTAAATGAATCCAAAATGATCTTCCATTAGTCATACTTGATCATTTAGCTTATTTCACTCGTTTTTTATTATTTATCAAATAGATTTGTACTTCAAGTCAAGTCATGCTTATTTGTGACGCCCTTAATCACAAGGAGTTTCAAAGGGCTGCACAGACCACAGATTATTGCAGACTACAGACTAATATTACACCATCCCCTGATCTAAAACCTACATGAGGGCAAGGAAAAACTCAAAAACCTCAACATGAGGAAAATGAAGAAACCTTGAGAATGCACATGAGGGTAATTCCCTCTCCAGGATGACCAGGCTGTAATGGATGTTGCATTAACCAGCGTTCTCGTTTGCCCACGTCCCTGCGTCCTAGACGCATTATTTTTGCTAGAGACGCATCGTGTCAAATCAACTTTTTTGACATGAAATTTTCATCATCATTTTTTAACAAAGATTTACCGCACTCCAAACTTTTTGTCCGGCAGATCCGCCATTGTTGTTTTGGTCTCGCGGTTCGAGTTTTCGTCTGCACGCCGATCTCGAGTTCAAGTTGTGTAGTGAAAGTCCGTCTCTTTTTAGAGAACCGGCTTTTTCGGCTCAACTCATCAAAGAGAGCCGGCTCTCAAACGGCTCACTTGCTTTGATGCATTATATTGCGAATGTGTCAGGGCGGACCAGAACAGAGCAGGGGACCCCAGAGCGTTCGTTACAAGTCTTTTATTTGGGGAAGCGTACAGGGTTAGCGGGAGACGCGATGACCGTCGAACGTCAGCAGCAACGCCGTGAAGACAACTTCGGAACACGTAGCCAATCGTAGCGTGGGACGGAAGCAGGTCGAGTTTACCGGGACTGGAGAGAAGATCGTAGCGTGGGACGGAAGCAGGTCGGATCGGAGGCAGGCAGGCAGAATCAGGTAAACAAGAAGGCACAGGTAAACGGGAGAGTCATACGGGGTACAGAAGTAATCCTCAGACCAAGAGGTCTCCGCGTAGCGTGCTTAAAAAGGGAACATAAACCAATCAGGGAGCGCATTCCAGCGCGTCAGATGATTACCCCAGGTGGCTCCAATTAGGTAATCATGACAGAATGATTATGTTGTATAAAGAAGTTAAGAAAAAAAGGAAGTATAAAAGGAGAAAATGAAAAAAGACAGGTTTGTGGCTATCCCTTTAATCAGTATATTGCCAACAATAATTTAATGCAGAAAAGGAATTCATAATTTGAATAAGAAAATGTATTATTCTACTTAATTAGATTTGCACGTTTTATGATAAACCTCATTCATGTCGAGCAACTCAGTGTCTCACAACAAAATGTTCAGTAACAATATATATGATATAAGGAAACACATGTACAATATAACATGTTAAACTACATAAATAAACATGTTTGAAAAAAAAAAAGATTTTGGGGGATTTTGTAAGGGAAAATACGACAGTTTGTAAGGGCATGGAGCACACTAAATTTTGGGGACCCATAGATCTCTGTTGGGACCCATAGATTTTGGAGCATGCGACCCATCACTTTTCACAGGTAAAATGAACACTGATTAAATAACAATAACATAAAATAATTAAAGTACAATATAAATAAAAAATTGAAATAAAATAAAACGGATGACCCAGTAACAATGGATGTAGCATTTCTCTTTAATAAATGAGTTAAATGCATTGTAAACAACTTTATTGACTACGGACAATAGTATCACATTTGATCCATAAAGCAAAACTGAAATCTTCTATTCTTCAGGTCTGCGTCTCAATTATCAAAGATAGAAATCAGGAAAATAAAAGACAAAACAAAATGAATTAAAAAGTAATACATTCTATCTATCTATCTACCTTGGTCATATCCCTCAAGAGGGGTGAACGACAGCAACACACACACATACAATAACAAAGAAAATAAAAGGGAAATAAATAACAACAACAAAAAAAACACAATTTTTTTGGGACCCTCCAGATGAAACGGGACACCAGAAGGCGGCCATGTCACTCGGGTCAGGGTGACACAACACACTCTTTTGTTCAACAGCAGGGCCCGACAGCTTTCACTGGTTTACCCCTGCCGCATCATACGGGTGCCCTGCCCAAACATCCCACTATCCTTTTACAACACCTCTCCACTCATTCCTATCACCAACAATAGCTCTAGCTCTAGCTTCCACTATATTTAGACCTCTTTCCTGCCGTGAACTCATAACACCATCCATCTACGTCAATCGCGGCCTTCCTCTCGGTCTCCTTCCATTGACTTCTGCTCTGTAGATCCTCTTCAACATTCGCTCCTCATCCGTCCTCTCCATGTGTCCAAACCGAGTACTCTCTTATCCACACGCTTGCTCAGTTCCACTACTACGCCATGTCTGTCTCTCACAATTTCATTTCTCAATCTATCCAATCTTGTCACTCCTAACATAGTCCTCAAACACTTCATCTCAAAAACATTCAACTTTCTTCATAAATCTGCGTTCAGGCTCCAAGTCTGTGCACCATACAACACAGTTGTCACAATCACACTCTCATACAGTCCCCTCTTAACATCCATACTCATACTCTTGTTGTTCATCACTCTCCTCAGAGCACCCAAAACCTTGCTTCTTTGATTCACTCTATGCAATACCTCACACTCCATCCCACCAACTGCAGCCACATCACAACCCAAGTACCTAAAGCTTTCAACTTCTTCCAGCACCTCTCCATGCAAAGTAGTACATACTAAACTGTAATAAAAAATAAGTATGAAATCGTAAAATAATATTAAAAAAACCATATATTTAGCTGGCTTTACTAAAACCTATACAATGGAGTAATTACAAATAAAAAAGGTATAAAGCACAAAATCTTCAACCTCAATGAAGCGCTGTCCAGCGCTACAAACAACCCCAAAACTAAGCAATGTTTTGCCCTTTTATTTGACATTTTTCTAGCTGCCACACATAGCACTCGCTCAAAAAGCAAGATGCGCTCCGTAGCAGAGTGTTAAATGTTATCCTGCTCTCACCTAGCGGGTTTGACCTTTTCCACCGAGCTTGGTGAGAGATGCATTACGCTAAAAGTTCCTTGGCCGTGAGACGGAGCTTGTCGTCCTTACTCAGTAGACGCCGATTTGCAAATTGTCCGTTGAGAAACGGACAAAATGTTGCAGCTTGAAAGTGTCAAAATTAGAAAAAAAAACTAGTTTTTGAAGTCTACACTCGAAGCCAGGGGGGGCGTCAAATTCATTTGAGCCACGAGGTAAAAAAAAAATGCACTTTCACGTGAGCCGGATTAGTAACTTGAAAGAAAGAAAGAAAAAAAGAAAGAAACAAAGAAACAAAGAAAAATAGAGAGATAAAAAAGAGTAACAGAGAAAGAAAAAGCGAGGGATAGGAAAAGAGACAGAAAGAAGTTAGAAAGAATGAGATAAAGAAAGTGACAAGGAAAGTGAAAGAGAGGGAAAAAAGACATGAAGAAAGAAAGAAAAAAATAGAGAGAGAGAAAAAAAGAGTAACAGAGAAAGAAAAAGAGAGAGGGATAGGAAAAGAGACAGAAAGAAGTTAGAAAGAATGAGATAAAGAAAGTGACAAGGAAAGTGAAAGAGAGGGGGAAAAGACATAAAGAAAGAAAGAAAAAAATAGAGAGATAAAAAGTAACAGAGAAAGAAAAAGAGAGTGGGATAGGAAAAGAGACAGAGAGAAGTTAGGGAGGATGAGATAAAGAAAGTGACAAGGAAAGTGAAAGAGAGGGAAAAAAAGACATATAGGAAGAAAGAAAAAAAGAAAAAAACAGAGAGATAAAAAAGTAACAGAGAAAGAAAAAGAGAGTGGGATAGGAAAAGAGACAGAGAGAAGTTAGGGAGGATGAGATAAAGAAAGTGACAAGGAAAGTGAAAGAGAGGGAAAAAAAGACATATAGGAAGAAAGAAAGAAAAAATAGAGAGATAAAAAAGTAACAGAGAAAGAAAAAGAGAGTGGGATAGGAAAAGAGACAGAGAGAAGTTAGGGAGGATGAGATAAAGAAAGTGACAAGGAAAGTGAAAGAGAGAGAAAAAAGAAAGAAAGAAAGAAAAAACATAGAAAGATAAAAAAGAGTAACAGAGAAAGAAAAAGAGAGAGGGATAGGAAAAGAGACAGAGAGAAGTTAGAAAGAATAAGATAAAGAAAGTGACAAGAAAAAGTGAAAGAGAGGGGAAAAAGACATAAAGAAAGAAAGAAAGAAAGAAAGAAAGAACAAAAGAAAAAAACAAAGAAACAAAGAAACAAAAACAGAGAGATAAAAAAGAGTAACAGAGAAAGAAAAAGAGAGAGGGATAGGAAAAGAGACAGAGAGAAGTTAGAGAGAATGAGATAAAGAAAGTGACAAGGAAAGTGAAAGAGAGGGAAAAAAGACATATAGAAAGATAGAAAAAAATAGAGATAAAAAAGTAACAGAGAAAGAAAAAGAGAGTGGGATAGGAAAAGAGACAGAGAGAAGTTAGGGAGAATGAGATAAAGAAAGTGACAAGGAAAGTGAAAGAGAGAGAAAAAAGAAAGAAAGAAAAAATATAGAAAGAGAAAAAAAAGTAACAGAGAAAGAAAAAGAGAGAGGGATATGAAAAGAGACAGAGAGAAGTTAGAGAGAATGAGATAAAGAAAGTGACAAGGAAAGTGAAAGAGAGGGGGAAAAGACATAAAGAAAGAAAGAAAAAAAAATAGAGAGAGAAAAAAGAGTAACAGAGAAAGAAAAAGAGAGCGGCATAGGAAAAGAGACAGAGATAAGTTAGAAAGAATGAGATAAAGAAAGTGACAAGGAAAGTGAAAGAGAGGGAAAAAAGACATAAAGAAAGAAAGAAAAAAAATAGAGATAAAAAAGTAACAGAGAAAGAAAAAGAGAGTGGGATAGGAAAAGAGACAGAGAGAAGTTAGGGAGAATGCGATATAGAAAGTGACAAGGAAAGTGAAAGAGAGAGAAAAAAGAAAGAAAGAAAGAAATAAAAAATATAGAAAGAGAAAAAAGAGTAACAGAGAAATAAAAAGAGAGAGGTATAGGAAAGGAGACACAGAGAAGTTAGAGAGAATGAGATAAAGAAAGTGACAAGGAAAGTGAAAGAGAGGGGAAAAAGACATAAAGAAAGAAAGAAAGAAAGAGAGAAAAAAAATAGCGAGAGAAAAAAGAGTAACAGATAAAGATAAAGAAAGAGGGATTAGAAAAGAGACAGAGAGAAGTTAGAGAGAATGAGATAAAGAAAGTGATGAGGAAAGTGAAAGAGAGGGAAAAAAGACATATAGAAAGAAAGAAAGAAAAAAATAGAGAGATAAAAAAGTAACAGAGAAAGGAAAAGAGAGTGGGATAGGAAAAGAGACAGAGAGAAGTTAGGGAGAATGAGATAAAGACAGTGACAAGGAAAGTGAAAGAGAGAGAAAAAAGAAAGAAAGAAAGAAAGAAAGAAAAAATATAGAAAGAGAAAAAAGAGTAACAGAGAAAGAAAAAGAGAGAGGCATAGGAAAAGAGACAGAGAGAAGTTAGAAAGAATGAGATAAAGAAAGTGACAAGGAAAGTGAAAGAGAGGGAAAAAAGACATAAAGAAAGAAGGAAAGAAAGAAAGAAAGAAAGAAAAGAAGGAAAGAAAGAAAGAAAGAAAGAAAGAAAGAAAAAATAGAGAGAGAGAGAAAAAAGAGTAACAATAAAAGAAAAAGAGAGAAGGATAGGAAAAAAGACAGAGGGGAGTTAGAGAGAATGAGATAAAGAAAGTGACAAGGAAAGTGAAAGAGAGGGGAAAAGACAAAAAGAAAGAAAGAGATAAAAAAAATAGAAAAAAAGCCAGGCAAAGAGAAGGAAAGATAGAGGCAAAGATAGAGAGTGTGACAGAGGGATAGGAAAAGAGCAAAAGAAAAAGAGTCAAAAGAGAAAGAGGGAGAGAGAGAGAGTGATAAAGATTGAGAAAAACAAGGGGAGAGAGAGAAAGCAAGAAAGAGAGAGAGGGAGAGAGAGGGAGAAAGAGAGAGTCAGAGAGGGAGAGGGAGAGAAAAGAGAGAAAGAGAGAGAGAGAGAGAGAAAAGAGAGAGTGTGTGGCAGAAATAAAGAAAGAAAAAAAGGAGAGAGAAAGAGAGAAGGAGAGAAAGATAGAGAGAGATGATCAATATTTCAAAGAAATGATGCAGTACAACATATAAGCAACGTCTGAATAAACGTCCGTGGTGATCGATTCTTTTTCAAAAGTGAAGAAAAACTAAGTGGTAAACACTTTCTGCAGGTGCCGGATTCCTGGAGGTGAGGGGCCGAATCGTGCGTTTTTAATGCTCACACAAAAAGAGCGGTCGGTAAAAGTAGGACAACGTTTAGTTTGAAAAACAGACAAAAGTAGGACATATAACAAGTGACTTTGAATGGAACTGGTGCAGTTCAAAAATAACACGGTGGAGAAAAAATGATTTACAATGCATTTCACACCAAGGCAATGTTCCCTGTAATTTTCCAGGGGCGTTCACACAAAGTCGGTGAGCAACGCTTGAAACAACAGTGAGCAACAGCAATCCCAAGTGTGGCAACTAATCCATTATCGAACATGTCCAAAACTTGACATCAAGTTACATTTTACAAGTTTCCAGCAATGCAAAATATTTTTTCTCTTTTGAATGAATTGACTCATGTACTATTGCAAAGGTTGTACAGCCTACAAACAATTCTTTTACAAGATATCCATTTCTTTTTATTTTCTGATATATTTTGTCGCATAATAGTAACATTTTTGGGGGCTTATTTAGTCGGTTGTAAGATACAGAACTGTACTTAATCACATTTTTTAGTGGAAGTACAATGTTGGCAACAAGATTCACTTGATATCATTGGAAATTATTTGAATGCAACACAAACTTTTTCTTCTTTTTTCCTGTTTTTTTAAATTCCTTTAAAAAAAAGTCTCATTGTGTTTATTTTTTCCGAGCTGTTACTTTTTTCTTTTTGTCCTCTATTTAATTTTTTCCTACGTTTCTTTCTTTTCTTTTTTCTGGCTTTTTTCTAAATTTTTCCTTCTTTTTTTCTCAGCTTTTCACTACTTTTTTGTTTCTTTTTTGTTCTATTCCCCCCTTCCTTTAAGTCATTTTGTGCATAATTTTACATAATATTTGGCCATGCTGGGATTAAAGAAGCAAAAACAACCTGAAGAGCCGTTTAGGACCCGAAAGAGCCGGTTCCTTTTAGTGAGACGAGCCGAAGAAGCCGGTTCTCGACAAACTCTACTAACTTTACTCAACTTCGTTCTCCTTCGACTCGACTTCAAAATACCGCAACCTCAGGGGAACCCGTGCATTTTTACCTCCATGCACTGTAACTTTGACTCGAGTCGCTTCTTAATTAGTAATTTTGAGCCCTGATTTTTGTGCGCTGGCTAGATTTTCTTGTGCGCTGAGAATGTGCGAGCAGTGCGCAATTGCGCACGCACGCAGCTTAGAGGGAACACTGGCTGGGGGCCACAAATGCTATAAAAAAATCTCACGGGGGCCGGACTAGTAAGTTTAAGAGAAAGAGAGAGAGAGATAAAGAGAGAGAAAGAGAGGGAGAGAAAGAGAGAGCAGTAAACAAATAGGGAGAACAAGGGAGACAGAGTAACAGTGAGAGAAAAAGAGAGAGCAGAATAGAGATATGAATGGAGAAGAGGGGGAAATGAATATAGAGAGAAAAGAAAGTGAAAAAAGAGAAAGATAAAAAGAATGAAAGAAGTGAAATGACAGAAAGAAAAAGAGTCAGCAGGAGAAAAAGAGACAAATTGAGGTGAAAGAGGGAAAGAGAGAGAGAGAGAGAGAGAGAGAGAGGTCGAAAAAGGGAAAGAAAGGGGGTGAGAAAGAAAGAGAAAAATAGAAAGAAAGAGAATTAAAGTGTAAATTAGAGAGAGAAAATAAAAATAGCGCAAGACAGAGAAAAAGAGTTAGAGAGTGAGAAATAAATAGAGAAAGGAGAAAGAGAGGGTGAACAGGAGAAAGAAAAAGAGAAAAAAAACAAATAAAAAATAAGTGAGTCAAAGAGAAATGGAGAAATACGACCACAATTGTTTCACAAGTGTTCACTGGCTTTGGTGACCTCCAGCGGAAATATATAAAACAACAGCTCATTTTCCTCTTGCGCTTCTCTCACTGATGTCTTGCGGGACATATTTAAACCATGGGTGTGCCTGATCTGGCCCACGGACCACCTGTTCGACACCTGTACTTTAGCAGAAGTCCAATGATCAGAACAGAATACAGTAATCCACAGGTGTCAAACAGGCGGCCCCGCGGGCCAGATCAGGCCCGCCAATGGTTTAAATCCGGCCCGGCGGACAACAGTGAGAGAAGCGCAAGAGGAAAATGAGCTGTAGTTTTAAAAATTTCCACCGGATGTCAACAAAGCCGGTTAACACTTGCGAAAGAATTGTGGTGGTATTTCTCTCAGACTCACTTCTTTTTTATTTATTTCTCCATCTTTTTCTTTCTCCTGTTCTCTTTTCTCTATTTCTCTCTCACTCTCTAACTCTTTCTTTTTCCCTGTCTTGCTCTCTTTCTGTTTTCTCTCATTTACACTTTAATTCTCTTTCTATTTTTCTCTTTCTTTCCCCTTTTCGACCTCTCTCTCACCTCACTTTGTCTCTTTTTCTCCTGCTGACTCTTTCTCTTTCTGTCGTTTCACTTCTCTCATTCTTTTTATCTTTCTCTTTTTTCACTTTCTTTTTCTCTCTATAGTCATTTCCCCCTTCTTCTCCATTCATATCTCTATTCTGCTCTCTCTTTTTCTCTCACTGTTACTCTGTCTCCCTTGTTCTCCCTTTCTGTTTATCACTCTCTCTTTACCTCCCTCTCTTTCTCTCTCTTTTTCTCCCTCTCTCTTTCTCTTAGACTTACTAGTCCGGCCCCCGTGAGATTTTGTTATAGCATTTGTGGCCCCCGGCTAAAACGAATTTGACACCCCTGCAGTAATCCCTCGGTTTTCGCGGTTAATGGGGACCAAGACCACCCGCGAAAACTAAAAATCCGCGAAGTAGCGGCGCCCCTTCAAAAATGCTTAAAAAAACATATACAGGTATACATTATACCCCTGTATACAGTACACCATATAGAATCCGGGTAGAGAGAGAGAGAGTGAAATTCATGTCATAACAAAAAAAAAACCCTGTAAAATACCGTAAATTCCGGACTATAAGCCGCTACTTTTTTCCCAAATGTTCAGCCCTGCGGCTTATTCAGTGAAGCGGCCAATTTATGTAATTTTTCTAACGGCCACCGGCGGCACTCGAGTACAAAAGGTTAAATTTAGATCGGTGGAATATATGCGCCGAGGAAGACTGCATTCTCTTAGTTTATGTTCAAATTGTCCGTATGACAGAGGACAGAGCTTCGTTCCGATTATGAGGAAGACGCCCTTGATGGCGGCAGTTATGAGGAGAAAGATAAGTACAGTTTACCGTGAAATTCACAATTGCGGTACGGCTTTTTTTAACAGCTTAGAGTGTGTTGCTAGTAGCGTTTTGCTACCCTTCACAGCCATTTGGGATGAAAGTTATATTATTATTATTAAAGCTTTGAAAACTCTCTCGGTGTATAATATGTATTTGCAACTGTATATTTTTGTAATCTATTTATTTTAGAGACTTATTGTGATATGTTTTCTATGAGCGAATCAAAAAGAAGGGGCATAGCAAACGCGGGCTGATGGGAAGTGGGGTAAAGCTGAGTTAAATCTATTTGTTGTGCAAGCGGACAATAGTGGATATATATTTTTCCCACCCTTAACTTTGGAAATATACATTTTTTTCGTTGGATTACTTTCAACGGGACCTGGACTTTCAAGGTTTGCATTAAATTCGAATTACCGGTATCATTTTCCGTTCATGTTGCCGATTGTGGTAGATGGATTGTGTACTATGTTTGCAGTTACAATCGCGGCACCTAAATTCTGGTTTGGGATAAATTTGTGACTGTGTTTAAATGTTGGCGCATGCGGCTTATATACAGGTGCGGCTTGTGTAAGGACAAAACCAATAATGTCCGCAAAATGTGCTGCGTGCGGCTTATAATCAGGTGCGCTCTATAGTCCAGGATTTTACGGTATGTTGTATGTACACGGAATAGGACTGCGGCGAAACCACTACGGACCATTCGGTATGATTGTATTAACCGATCTCAACCACATGCAGTTTATTTGGCTTGTTAACACTCCCGGTTACATATTGAAAATAAAAACAGTGAAAATGTGATATTTGATGAGTGTTTGTGAAGCATTTTGGGAAACAACAGTTAAAAAAATGGAAAGAAAGAAAGGAAGAAAGAAAGAAAGGAAGAAAGAAAGAAAGAAAGAGAGAAAGAAAGAACAAAAGAAAAAAAACAAAGAAACAAAAATAGAGAGATAAAAAAGAGTAACAGAGAAAGAAAAAGAGAGAGGGATAGGAAAAGAGACAGAAAGAAGTTAGAAAGAATGAGATAAAGAAAGTGACAAGGAAAGTGAAAGAGAGGGAAAAAAGACATAAAGAAAGAAAGAAAAAAATAGGGAGAGAGAAAAAAGAGTAACAGAGAAAGAAAAAGAGAGAGGGATAGGAAAAGAGACAGAAAGAAGTTAGAGAGAATGAGATAAAGAAAATGACAAGGAAAGTGAAAGAGAGGGAAAAAAGACATATAGGAAGAAAGAAAGAAAAAAATAGAGAGATAAAAAAGTAACAGAGAAAGAAAAAGAGAGAGGGATAGGAAAAGAGACAGAAAGAAATTAGAAAGAATGAGATAAAGAAAGTGACAAGGAAAGTGAAAGAGAGGGAAAAAAGACATAAAGAAAGAAAGAAAAAAATAGGGAGAGAGAAAAAAGAGTAACAGAGAAAGAAAAAGAGAGAGGGATATGAAAAGAGACAGAGAGAAGTTAGGGAGGATGAGATAAAGAAAGTGACAAGGAAAGTGAAAGAGGAGGAGTTGAAGAAGGGGCGGGGCGAAGCGGTAACTCACCATGAGGCATTGAGGCAGGGCCTCCCCCTCCCCTTCATAATAAGAGTGTCCACACCGTGTTTTCAGTTGACATAAGCTCGCTCTCAATGGCGTCAAGTCAATAAATGCTTTTATTGAGAAGGTAAGGTCTATTTTTTAGAGTCTAAAAGGGGTGTCAAACATGCGGCCCGGGGGCCAGATCAGGCCCGCTAAGGGATTGAATCCGGCCCGCGAGACAACGCTCAGAGAAGCGCAAGAGAAAAACGAGTTGCAGGTTGAAATATGTCCACTTGATGTTGCTAAAGCCAGGTGCCTCTCACAAATACTGTGGACTTGTATTTCTCTCTCTCTCTCTCTCTCTCTCTCTCTCTCTCTCTCTCTCTCTCTCTCTCTCTCTCTCTCTCTCTCTCTCTCTCTCTCTCTCTCTCTCTCTCTCTCTCTCTCCCTCTCTCTCTTTTTTCCCCTCCCCTTTTCTCTCTCTCGCTGTCTCTCTCTTTCACTTTCTGTGTCTCTCTTCTTCTCTTTCTTTGTTTATCTTTGTCTCTTTTTCTCTCTCTTTGTCTTTTTACCTTGTTTTGCTCTCTCTTCCATTTTCCCTTTTCTCTCTCTTGTCTTTTTCTCTCTCTCTTGCTTTCCCATTCTCGTCTTCTCCCATTCTCTCTTTCTCTCCTTCTCTTTTTCTTTTATTTCTCTTTGGATATCTGTATTTCTTTCTTTCTTTCCTCCTCTCTCATTATTTGTCTTTATCTCTTGTTTATCACGTTTCACGTTCTCTCTCTCTCTCTCTCTCTCTCTCTTTTTTTTCTTTCTTTCTCCCTTTCTCTCTTTCTTTGTCCCACCCTCTTTTTCCTCTCCTCCGCTTTGTCTAATTTCTTACTCTCTTTTTTTCTCTTTAATCTGCTAGTCCGGTCCCCGAGAGAATATTTGTTCTCTCCTGTGGCCCCCGAGGTAAATTGAGTTCGACATCCCTGTTTTAGACCCGCGAAGCTCTGAACCCGCAAAAGTGTTAACTTAGTGGTGAACTCTCAAGCTTTCATAGCCAATGACGTTGACTTTTGAGCAAACCCGACTTGAAGGCAGATCTCGTTAAACTTAACTCAACCTCCGTTCGGACCCGAGCGAGCGTCAAAGGAGTGACAGATGTTGGCAAAGCCCACCAATCGCCATCGACTTCCTGCCTGATCAGACTCTGTTTATTCTCTCACATTCATCCCCACCGCGTCGAGCGCAACCTTTGATCGAGCCAGACGAGAGCGTTTTCGCCGTCAAGATCATTAAAAGTCAACGCGATCCGGCAAACTAGTGACGCGCTAAACCACAAACAGGCGGCCCGCGGGCCAAATCAGGCCCGCCAAGGGATTCTCTCTCTCTCTCTCTCGTTCTCTCTCTCTCTTGATCTCTTTCTCCCTCGTTCTACCTCGTTCTCTTTCTCTCTACCTCGTTCTCTCTTTCTCTCTCTCTCTCTCTCTCTCTCTCTCTCTCTCCTCTCTTTTTCTCTCCCCCTCTCCCTCTCCCTCTCCCTCTCCCTCTCCCTCTCCCTCTCCCTCTCCCTCTCCCTCTCCCTCTCCCTCTCCCTCTCCATCTCTCCCTCTGTCTCTCTTCCTCTCCCTCTCTCCCTCTCTCTCTCTTCCTCTCCCTCTCTTTCTCTCTCTCTCTCTCTCTCTCACTCTTTCTCTCTCTCTCTCTCTTCCTCTCTCTCTCTTTCTCTCTCTCTTCCTCTCCCTCTCTCTCTCTCTCTCTCTCTCTCTCTTTCTCTCTCTTCCTCTCCCTCTCTCTCTCTCTCTCTCTCTCTTTCTCTCTCTCTCTCTCTCTCTCTCTCTCTCTCTCTCTCTCTCTCTCTCTCTCTCTCTCTCTCTCTCTCTCTTCTCTCTCCCTCTCTCTCTCTCTTTCTCTTTTTCTCTCCCTCTCTCTCTCCCTCTTTCTCTCCCTCTCACTCTCCCTCTCCCTCTCTCTCTCTTCCTCTCCCTCTCTCCCTCTCTCTCTCTTCCTCTCCCTCTCTTTCTCCCCCCCCCCTCTCTCTCTCTCTCTTTCTCTCTCTCTCTCTCTCTCCCTCTCTCTCTCCCTCTCCCTCTCCCTCTCTCTCTCTCTCTCTTCCTCTCCCTCTCTTTCTCTCCCCCCCTCTCTCTCTCTCTCTTTTCCACCCCTTTCCTCCCACTCTGTCTCTGTCTCTTTCACTCTCTGTGTCTCTCTTTTTCTCTTCCTTTGTTGCTCTTTGTCTCTTTCTCTTTCTGTGTCTTTTAACCTCTTTTGCTTTACTTCCTTTTTTTCCTTTTCTCTCTTTTCTTTTTCTTTCTTCCTACCCTTTGCGCTTACTTTTCGATTTTCTCTCCTTCTGTCTTTCTATTTCTCTTTGGATTTTTTTCTTGCGCTCCTTTTCTTTTCCCACCTCTCTCCCGTTTTTTCTTTCTTTGTCCCGCCCTCTCTCCATTTCCCTCCCTCTTTCTCTTAATTCGTTATCTCTTATTTTCTTTCTCTTTAATCTACTAGTCCGGCCCCCGACAGAATGTTTGTTCTATCGTGTGGCCCCCCGAGTCAAAATGAGTTTGACACCCCTGCGCTAAACCATTTCCGTGGCTTCGCAAGTTATGTCAGGTTCACTCTGTCGGCAGAATCCGGTTTAGGGGATCATTTGAATGAATGAATGAATGAAAACTTTATTCGAACATCAAAATAAAAACAGAACAAAAAACAATAACTCAACAACAGAATAATATTACATAATATGTTCGAAAAGGGGTAGTCAGAAGCGATGTTCCCTCTGAACCACAGGTGTCAAACAGGCGGCCCGCGGGCCAGATCAGGCCCGCTAAGGGATTGAATCCGGCCCGCGAGACAATACTCAGAGAAGGGCAAGAGAAAAACAAGCTGCAGGTTGAAATGTGTCAACTTGATGTTGCCAAATCCAGGTGCCTCAAACAAAGACACTGTACTTGTATTTATTTATTTATCTCCCTCTCTCTCTCTCTCTCTCTTTCTCTCTCTCTCTCTCTTTTTTTCACCCCTTTTCTCCCGCTCTGGCTCTGTGTATCTCTTTTTTTCATCCTTTGTTGCTCCTTGTTTCGCTCTCTCTCTCTCTGTCTTTTAACCTCTTTTGTTCCAACTTCCTTTTTTCCTTTTCTCTCTTTTCTCTTTTTCTCTTCCTACTCTTCGAGCTTTCTTTTCTCTTTTCTCTCCTTCTGTTTTTGAGCTGTCTTTGAATTTATTTCTTCCTTTCCCTTTCTTTTCCCCCTCTCTCACGACTTTTTATCTTTTGTTTCTCACGCTCTCTCCCTCTCTCTCTTTTTCTTTTTGTCCTGCCCTCTCTCCTTTTCCCTCCCTCTTTCACTTATTTGTTTATCTCTCTTTTTCTTTCTCTTTAATCTACTAGTCCGGCCCCCGACAGAATTCTTGTTCTATCGTGTGGCCCCCGATTTAAAATGAGTTTGACACCCCTGCTCTAAACTGCGCGTGTGCGCAATTGTGCACTACCCAGAGCTTTTCCGCGCACAAGAAAATCTAGCTAGCTGACAAAAATCAGGGCTTGAAATTGCTAATTAAGAAGCGAATTGAGTCAAAGGTACAGTGCATGAAGGTAAAAATACATGGGTTCCCCTGACGTTGTGTTCTAAATGCGGTATTTTGAAGTCAAGGTCGAAGTTGAGTAAAGTCAGTAGTTTTACAATAACCGGCTTCTTCGGCTCGGCTCACTAAAAGGAACCGGCTCTTTCAGGTTGTTTTTGCTTTTTTGATCCCTACACGACCAAATATTATCTTAAATTTTACACAAAATGACTTAAAGGAAAAGGGGTGGGGGGGCAATAGAACAAAAAAATAAGAAAATACCAAAATGAAAAAGTAGTGAAAAGCTGAGAAAAAAGAGACATAAGGAAAAGAAAAAAGAAGGAAAAATTCAGAAAAAAAAAACAGAAAAAAAGAAAAGAAAGAAACAAATGAAAAAGTAACAGCTAGGATAAAAAAAACACAATGAGATTTTTTAAAGGAATTAAAAATATAGAAAAAAACACGGAAAAAGAAGAAAAAGTTTGTGTTGCATTCAAATAATTTCCAATTATACCAAGTCTATCTTGCCAACATTGTACTTCCACTACAAATGTGATTAAATACAGGACCAATACGTAGGCCATCTTGATTAATAGTTATCAGGCCCCAAGAGGATACACTTGTTGAAAGAATACAAACAGGACCTGGATATAATCTTTGGCTTCGTTAAGCCACTTTTGAGGATAAAATCATACAAAAGCACATTCAAACTATAATCAAACTATAATTTCCCTTACACAGAGTACATATGGTAGGGAGAACATCTCCATGAGGAAAAATTCAGCATTCTCGTGATCTGTGCTCGAAGCGGGCTGCTCCAGAACTACCGTAAATTCCCGACTATAAGCCGCTACTTTTTTCCCTAACTTTCAACCCTGCGGCTTATTCAGTGATGCGGCCAATTTATGTAATTTTTCTAACGGCCGCCAGCGGCGCTCGAGTGTTGCTACCATTAACTGCCCTGTCACAGGCACCGTTTGGGATGAAAGCTATTTTATTATTATTAAAGCTTTGAAAACTCTCTCGGTGTACCGTCTTTCTTTGTAAATATGTGTAACCCATGTATAATATGTATTTGCAACTGTATATTTTTGTAATGTATTTATTTGTGTTCATTTTAGACACTTATTCTGATATGTCTTGCACGGATGAACGAAAAGTGTGGGTGCGGAACAAACGCGGGGTGCCGAGTTTAAGTGGGTACCGCTAAAGGTGAGGGACGGACAAGGAAAGAAGAGGGGGTAAAAAGTTGGTTAGAGAAAAAGGAGTTGCGTGAGTAAATGTGTTCATCTGATATATTTTTCCCACCCTTACCTTTGGAAATATACACTTTTTCCTTGGATTGCTTTCAACGGGACCCGGACTCTGCAGGTCTGCATCAAACCTTAAGTACCGATATCATTTTCTGTTCATTTTGCCGGCTGTGATTTTTGGACTGTGGACTTTAATGAAGGACATTTACTTTCAAACGCGGGACTCGAAGTCGGGTTTGGGTTGATTTTGTGTTTGTGTTAAATGTTTAAATGTGGGCGCATGCGGCTTATATACAGGTGCGGCTTGTGTATGTACAAAATGGGTTTTCCTCTTAAAATGTGGTGGGTGCGGCTTATCAGGTGCGCTCGATGGTCCGGAATTTACGGTATATTCAGTTCTTCTTTGTAGGTCAATCTAAACATGTCCACACTAGAGAAATTGTTGCTTGCAAATGAAAGGAATGGTTATGACAAAGTGACTCATGAAGGAAGGTTTGAGGACTCTGTGATTTAAGTTCTTCCTTTAATAAGTAGCAGAGTAACGGCAATATAAATTTTATTCATAACGTGTTACAGTACTCATTACCTAAAAAAGTAATTACCGTATTTTCCGCACTATAGGGCGCACCGGGTTATAGGGCGCACCCCCAAAAAATAGTTTTGGGTCCTATATCTTCCATAGATAAGGCGCACCGGATTATAAGGTGCTACAATGGGAACGTCGACAAAACAGTCAGATGATTCAGTCCAACTGATTACCCCCTTAACATTCCCAAAGCTTGGAAAGAAGCTAATACGTGTCGTAGACACGTGCGGATGCGGCGTCCGTACAATGTCATTCAAATGCATCGTTCCAAATATCATTCGGAAGGTTAAAGTCTTGGGATTCAAGAAATGCCAAACATTTCTTAGTTTCTATTTTCTTTTTCGCTCGCAACTTTACTGTGCATATGACAATAAACGCTTGGAATTGAGTTGAATTGACTCAACTCATCACAGCAACATCAAGATCGTTCTAAAACAAGATACCGGGAAAATATAAAGCCGCATAGCTCACCTAAGTTCTCACGTTCAATAATGATACGCAATCATGGTCTTCTTACAACCGTGAGTGAAGTAAATCCAAGAGAGTAAAATATGTACAAATACAGACTAATGAAACATGTTTCTTTATGGCGTACTTTAGCCAGCTTGCTAAGCTTGCTACGCCATTGCTAAACTCGGCCAATTGCAGGGTTTGTTTTGGCCATCTAGCCAATTCGAGGCTCCGAATAACTTCAGCCAATAGCGATCGATTTAATGGATGATTGACACATCTTTTTCGGCCAATTGCAGGGTTTGTTTTGGCGCTCTAGCCAATCCGAGGCTCCGAATAACTTCAGCCAATAGTGATCGATTCAAATGATGATTGACACATTGGTTAGCCCATGAAACACCGGTATATAAATCCCAGCATACACCGCGGACTACTCCACGTTCAGGGGAAAATCGAGTCGGCGGCTGTTGCGTAAGTCGCGAGACCTTGTGATTTAATGTTGATCCATAAATAAGACGCACTGTATTATAAGGCGCATGGTCGGCTTTTGAAAAAAATTAAGACTTTTAGGTGTGCCTTATAGTGCGGAAAATACGGTATGTTCCACGTACTTGTTCCTTGGTAACGCATTAGTCTCAGCGCTAGTTTTAATATCCTCTTCAATTTTACATATTTCATCTCGGTATCTCACTCTGTGTCATCCTGGATTGCCCCCTTCAGCTGAGTTACCAAATTTACGTAGCTGTCTTAGGGGCCGACTTTTTTTATTTCTCGACCGTAGACGAGCAAGCAAAAGAATGAAAGTGTTTCACTCAGGTTGCGTTTTTCGCCATCCTTAAAGCTGCAAATAGAATTCAGTGCAGCAGGTTAAGTCGCGAAAGAGGATTGATGGCATGCCCCGGTATCTTAGTCGTAGCTTACCTCTTGGCCTTTTTTAAATGGACGTAGGAGCAGCAAACACAGAATTTTTTATAAGCTGAGGAGCAATACCCACCAGTTTTTAGCCATTTCTGTGGGTGGCCATGCTGAGACTTTCTGTCACAATGACATCACAGGTTGCACAGGGTTCAGTTAATAACTATTCACGGTTCTATTTCAGAAAGCAGGTGAACTGTTGTAGCTCAATACTTCCTCGGCAACTGTTTTTTCATAGTCGATTGCGAGCATTCACAAAATGCTTTTATTTTCATTTTACAATAATTCCAAAATTCTAATTGGATTGGGGAACGGATCAGGCCTAGCCAATGATCATTTAATTACAGTTATTTCCGGACTACAGAGTACACTTCATTGATGACACTCGACTTTGTTTTCGTACAAGCCTCGCAAGGTTTTTAACCGCAAGCTAGAAAAGCCGTAGAAAATAACTAACGTAAATTCCGGACTATAGAGCGCACCTGATTATAAGCCGCACCCACCACATTTTAAGAGGAAAACCGATTTTGTCCATACACAAGCCGCACTTGTATATAAGCCGCATGCGCCCACATTAAAAATGTAACACAAACTCAAAAGTAACCCAAACCCGACTTCAAGTCCCGCGATCGAAACTAAATGTCCTTCGTTAAACTCCACAGTCCAAAAATCACAGCCGGCAAAATGAACGGAAAATGATACCGTACTTACGGTTTGATGCAGACCTGCAGAGTCTGGGTCCCGTTGAAAGTAATCCAAGAAAAAAAGTGTATATTTCCAAAGGTAAGGGTGGGGAAAAATATATCAGATGAACACATTTACTTTAACCAACTTTTTATCCCCCTCTTCACCTTTTTTTTGTCTGTCCCTCACCTTTAGCGGTCCCCACTAAACCCGTCACCCCGCGTTCTTTCCGCCCCACCTTTTTCATTCACCCATGCAAAACATATCAGAATAAGTGTCTAAAATAAATACGAATAAATACATTACAAAAATATACAGTTCCAAATACATATTATACATGGGTTAGATATATTTACAAAGAAAGACGGTACACCGAGAGAGTTTTCAATGCTTTAATAATAATAATATAACTTTCTTCCCAAACGGTCCCTCACCTTTAGCGGTCCCCACTAAACCCGTCACCCCGCGTTTGTTCCGCCCCTCCTTTTTCATTCACCCGTGCAAAACATATCAGAATAAGTGTCTAAAATAAATACAAATAAATACATTACAAAAATGTACAGTTGCAAATACATATTATACATGGGTTACACATATTTACAATGAAAGACGGTACACCGAGAGAGTTTTCAAAGCTTTAATAATAATAATATAACTTTCATCCCAAACGGTCCCTCACCTTTAGCGGTCCCCACTAAACCCGTCACCCCGCGTTTGTTCCGCCCCTCCTTTTTCATTCACCCGTGCAAAACATATCAGAATAAGTGTCTAAAATAAATACAAATAAATACATTACAAAAATGTACAGTTTCAAATACATATTATACATGGGTTACACATATTTACAAAGAAAGACGGTACACCGAAAGAGATTTCAAAGCTTTAATAATAATAATATAACTTTCATCCCAAAGGGTGCCTGTGACAGGGCAGTTAATAGTAGCAACACTCGAGCGCCGCTGGCGGCCGTTAGGAAAAAATTACATAAATTGGCCGCATCACTGAATAAGCCGCAGGGTTGAAAGTTAGGGAAAAAAGTAGCGGCTTATAGTCCGGATTTTACGGTAGTTGCCGCCAACACCCTCACAGCCGTCCGCCGAGCGACGATAAAAAAAGATTAGCAGCATCATATTGTAAGCCTCTGAGTTTAAAATATAGAAAATAAAGTAGCGGTTTGTAGTCAGGAATCTGCAGTAGTAAGAAAATAAGTAACTTTACTGTAAAAAACAAAACTTCAGATACTATTGGATTAAGTAAAATAGAGTACATACATGAGTTGTGAATATTGTTTTTGCCAACTGAACGAGACTTTTTTTCTTTTTTTTCTTATTTCTGTGCCCAGAAAGCTCGATTGGCCCGCATACGTTTAGCCAAGTCCGGGAGCGCCAACGCCTTCCTGCTGAGTAAACGTAACGGACTCCTGAACGAACTGCTGGAGTTGACGGTGAGGCATAACCTCGGACTTTTTAACCGCAAAAGTGGAACAGATTAGTCAAAAAGTTCCTTCAGGCTTCAGTTTCTACTATGTCCGGTGTAGCGGTCGGGCGTACCACATTTCGAGACGTATGAAATGAAATGAAATGATCTGCATTTATATAGCGCTTTTCAAGTCAATGAAGACTTCCCAAAGCGCTTTACAATGTGCTTCACATTTACCCATTCACACACACTCACACACCAATAGCGGCCGTGCAGCCATGCAAGGTGCCAACCTGCTTATTGGGGGCATTAGAGGTTCAGTGACTTACCCAAGGACACTTTGACATGTAATACGGAGGAGCCGGGATTCGAACCTGCGATCTCTTGATCCCCAGACGAGCGCTCTACCTCCTCAGCTAATGCGGCCTCATTTACATAACCTGTCAACCTGTAAGTTTTTGCCACACAAAGTACGTTTATTATGCGTTTTAAGACGTGTACGACGTACAAGAAAATCTGTACGGAAAAATGCAAATTTATCAATTATGGTTACCATCCGGTATACACCGACTATCACGAAACGGCAAATCAAGTCAAACGAGTTTGCCGCGGTAGCCTCTATCTTTGGTATCGTTTTTTTTTTTGTTGCAAACGAAGCGAGAGTTTGATGCTACTATGCACATGCATCTGCCGCTGTAGTGCCTAATTTCGACTCCCCTGCAAAATCCTTCCCCCCTCGCGTGAACGCGCATTCTGCTGCACTTCTGACAATAACAATCGTATTCTATAGAATAAGCTTATTAAAATAATAAAGCTATTGTCGGATAATTGAGTTTCACTTTTATTCGCACTTTCTTTTCTCTTTTCTTTTCTTTTGTCTTTCTATTTCTCTTTGGATTTCTTTCTTTCTTCCTCTCCCTTTCTTTCCCCCTCTCTCACGACTTTTCTTTTTATTTATTTTGTTTTCTCACGCTCTCTCCCTCTCTCTTTCTTTGTCCCGCCCTCTCTCTTCTTTTCCCTTCCTCTTTCTCTAATTTCTTTATCTTTCTTTTTCTTTCTCTATAATCTACCAGTCGGGCCCCCGACAGAATGTTTGTTCTATCGTGTGGCCCCCGAGTTAAAATGAGTTCACACCCCTGCTCTAGATAAAGTTTTTTTGTTATAATGTTGAATTACTGCTTTAATTAACAGAGCATCACTTTAAAGGTCCTTCCAAAGGCTATAAAAAGGCAGAAAAGTCAGAATGAATCTGTTCTGAAAGCAGAGGTGATAAGAGAGCTATCACTCAGGCAGATTTCATTTGAGCTTTGCGGGCAAAACTGAAGTCAGATTGAAACTTTTATCTTTTTCCCGACTTGTTTTTGTTGCTGCTGGTGATAATTAAATATCACATCTGTGGAAAAAGTCTGCAGGAGGTGAACAATGTAAAAAGGAAGCCACCAGAAATAAAATTTATTTATTAAAAAGTAGACGGTAGTTTTGATCGATATTCTGCATGATTTTTTTCACTATAATTTTGGACAACTTTGAAATCTTCTTCTTGGATTTCGGAGAGAATGTCAGTGTTTAAAAAAACTAAAATCATAAAAAAAGAGAAAAAAAACTAGGTTTCGTAGGGGCGGCAGTGGTTCAGGAGGTAGAGTGCTTGTCTTGGGATCAAGACATCGCAGTTCAAAACCCTCCGTGTTACATGTCGAAGTGTCCTTGGGTAAGACACTGAACCCCTAATGCCCCCAATAAGCAGGTTAGCGCCTTACATGGCTGCACAGCCGCTATTGGGAAATGTGAAGCACACTGTAAAGCGCTTTGGGAAGTCTTGACTTGAAAAGCGCTATATAAATGCAGATCATTTAATTTCATTTCATTTGTTAATTTATTATTTTTCTCTTCCAATAAAGCAGATTTAAAGCTCAGAGTTTATCTTTAAAGGGGCTGGATAGAATTCGGAACTTTGTAACTCTCTGCCATCATTTCTGGCTTGTGTGCAGCCTCAGTCCTTCCATTCACGATGCACGTGCAAGTACGTGCAGTTCTTTGACCCGCTTGAATGAACTCTCATTTTTTTTTATCATTTTTGGGGTTTGGGTTGCCGTTTGGTCTGTACTTGAAAACAGGGTTGGATAGGGTTACTTTAAGTGGATTACTTTCAATTACTTTTGGATTACTCCAATACTAAATATGCTAATAAAAGACAAAAGAAACTAAATATGAATAAATTTACTAAATTTTGTGTAGGCTTGGAATACATGGAACGGCAAAAATGATGTTGGCAAGCTCATCATTATCATCTCATTAGCTACACCGCTTATCCTCAGTAGGGTCGCGGGGGTGCTGGAGCCCATCCCAGCAATGATCGGGCAGCGGGCAGGGGACACCCTGAACTGGTTGCCAGACAATCGCAGGGCACACGGGGACAGACAACTCACTCGCTCAATCAAACCTAGGGACAATTTGGACCCGCCAATTCACCTGAAATGCATGTTTTTGGGATGTGAGAGGAAACCGTAGTGCCCGGAGAAAACCCACGCAAGAGCGGGGAGAACATACAAACTCCACACAGGAAGTCTGGAGCTGGATTTGAACCCATACAGGAGGTTCCCAAGACATGAACTGTGCCGCACACGTGCTAACCACTGCGCCGCCGTGCTGGCAAGCCGTTTGGATTTATTTTCATTTGGTTTCTGTCGCATTTTATGTTAGTTTTGCCGGAGATCAAAGAGATCAAAGCCAGGAGAAAAAGCTTACCACGTGTTGTGAGTCATCATTTTATTCATATTTAGTTTATTTTGTCTTGTATTAGCATATTTGGTATTGGAGTAATCCAAAAGTAATTGAAAGTAATCCAGTTAAAGTAACCCTACCCAACCCTGCTTGAAACTGGCCTTTTTTTTACTTTAACAGTTTTTATGCTACACCAACAAAAAAAAACTGTGGGTACAAGCATGACATCACTCTCCAGCACTCCCATCATTCGCCATTTCCTCGAACCTAATGTGTTCAACAAATGTACTACAGTCGTCTGAAATCATTTTCAAGATTTTAATATGTCTGCTTGAAGTATGCTAAAGTATAATTGGACAAGCCAGCTTTGTTTTGGAATAAGGTGATGTAGAGAGATGAGAACAAAATTTTGTTATTTGAACAAAATCATGAGCAGTGTTCATGGAAAATGAAGAGTGCATCAATTCAAGACTTTCTGCCCAAAGTGAATTTTAATGAGGGTACACATCATGCTGTGAGGCTATCTGGCCAGTGCAGACAGGTACTGGCAATCTTGTTCGATTCACGTCAGTATTAGCAGACACTTAAAAACAAGAATCAGTGACAAACTTGAAGTTGCGCCGTGGCAGGATACTTCAACAAAACAAGACCTAATCACCGCTCAAATCACAAATCACGAGAGCATTGATTCAGAGAAACAGGTAAAATGTTCTGTCATGGCAATATAAGTTCCTAGACCTAAATATTATTGATTATTCGTGATGGGATTTAAAGCAGGGTATGCATGCTCAGAAACCATCAAACCTGACTGAACTGGAGATGAGAGCTTTAGTATTTAATCATAATATTATTACCTGAGGGCAGCACGGCGGCGCAGTGGTTAGCGCTTGTGCAGCACAGTTCTAAGGTCTTGGGAACCTCCTGTGTGGGTTCAAATCCAGCTACCGGACTTACGGTGCGGAGTTTGTATGTTCTCCCCGTGCTTGCGTGGGTTTCCTCCATGCATTTCAGGTGGATTGGCCGGTCCAAATTGTCCCTAGGGGTTAATGAGCGAGCGAGTTGTCTGTCCCTGTGTGCCCTGCGATTGGCTGGCAACCAGTTCAGGGTGTCCCCTGCCCACTGCCCGAAGATAGCTGGGATGGGCTCCAGCACCCCCGTGACCCTACTGAGGCTAAGCGGTGCAGTTAATGAGATGAGATGAGATTATTACCTGATAATCATATTATTCATTTAGTTGTTGAAGGATTTTATACATTTGACTATAAAGGATTTTGTACGATCAAATACAAATTACATTTAAATGCAAAAGATATTCACTGGCTGAGCTGTGGGGCAGGTCATTATGACCAAAAAAGCATGTTTAAAAATACCTTCAACAAAAATCCAGACCCTTTGCGGCCCGTCAGACTGTTGATAAACAAAGTCATGTCTTTACGATATAACCAGTCACTGAAATATGCCATGCCACTTATCATTGGAAAAGCTTAAACTCTTGGGACTCAAGATATGATATGCTGTGAAATACCACTCATTAAACAATTATACACAAACACGGGCTTATATAGAGGAAAGTCAAGTGAATCCAACCGTATAAAATATTTAATCCCAAAAAACACGATAATGCCGACAGATAAAAAGAAATATGCCTTAAAGCAATTGTGCGTTGTTTGACAATCCTTGTTGTAATCAGTTTGTTTTGCTCCATAAATACTCCTCAGATGATTTCCAATAGAGCTGTTACTTCCGACCTCTTGATTGACACCACTCTCGGCCAATTGCAAGTTGTTTTCACGTTCCTTAGCATGTCAAAACCTATGAGAGTTTGTATTGGGGAAAAAAACAACACATGACTTCTTTGGCTTCCAAAATCTTTAGCCAATAGTGACCGATTCCAATGTTGATTTACACATTGGTTAGCCAGTGAAATTCCTAACGTAACTTTATGCAATTTATGGGCTGTATTTAAATCGGAGCCGAACATAAACATGCGTAAATACCACCCGGGATCAAAGTGTGCACAAGCATGGCTTGTCTTCTGGAAAGAGAAGTCAAACATTGACAACTCTATCACAATGTCTAAAAAATGGTCAACCTAAAATATGCAGTGGCAAAGTTTTTAGGACTGTGAACTGATCGTCTCTAAATAGCCACTTTTGGAAACGCTTTGACATAACTTGAGAAAAAATGTGTAAAATACTATGTTTGGTTTTTCAGATTACGATCAAATTGTCCTAAATGTTTTTAAGCTAAGATGCCCATGCCACACACTTTTGCAGGCATGAGATTTTCTAAAAAAAAAAGTAAAAATAAAGACAAATCAGGCAAAAATAAGAAACTTTTATTCCTGCGTGTTTCAACTTAGATTACTCAATGTTAGTAGCACTTGCAGTAAGTATTTCAATTTTGGACAAAAAATGATGGAAATGATGACACAGGGTTCACACGGTTTACGGTTTATGGATCTCTTAACCGCTAGGGTTGTAGGGCCACCATGTCATGTGGTGTGTTTTGGGTAAGTACAGCCTGGTGACACGCATCCCTTTCTGGGCCAGCTAGTACTGGGTTCCATGGTAACCAGTAGCAGGAGAAGCCAGTTGATCTGACTCAGATACACCAAATTTATCATTCGGTTGCCGGTGTCTTTCAGTGTATAGCGTATCCCACTCTTCAGAGATAAGCTCGACCTGAACCATTTGTATGACATGCCTGAAAATAAAAATGTACGGTCTTAAGTTAAAACTTGAAGGAATATTCAAGATGATAAGACAATGAAGCTGTTGTAGGATGCTAATATACGCCGTCAAAACAAATAAGAATCCTGGTAGGAACTCGCGAGACTCCGGTTAATTTAAATTTCAGGCAAACCCGTCAAATACGGCTTCATGACTGCTGACTGGCTCGACAGCTGCCGAAGCGCTGCTGTAATTTGATTCGCCGCCGGCCTGGTGGCAGATTTGCTGAGGGCCACTCGCAGATGGCATTTATATGGTAATGCCGCCGCGCCGGCCGGCGTCGACTCCCGATTCGATTAGATCCGAATGGATTTGAGGAAATGGAAAGATATAAGCCATGCGACGCTGTTAACAGATACACTGCAATAGTGGTGAAGAAAGAAAGAGGATGAATGGAATGAAGCGTAAAGCAACAATTGGATGTGGAGATGTGTACATGAATGCAAAATTAGAAGGAGAACTTTAAGATCCGGTGCCCTAATTAGCACATGATGCCAGAATATTATTATATACCACAGCCATATCCCCCTAGTGGGAGGTGGCTAGAGTCATTTCTGACTCTTTTTGGGAGATTTAGAGGAGGGGATTCCCAGCCCCTTCGCTCAACCCAACTGAGGTGTTGGGAGTCATTAGGTGACCAAACCCCCCAATTCCAACCCCTAATGCTGAACGGCAAGCAGGGAGGCATCAGGTACCAATGTTTAAGTCTTAGGTATGACTCGGCCGAGGCTTAAACGACAACCTCCCAGTCTCGGGGCGGGCGCCATACCCCCAAGGCCACCGAGCTGGTGCCTGAATATAAAAACAGCAATCCACAAAGTAGCCACTTCATAAAAGCCCCCAAGGGTAAAACTTACCTAAAGATGACATTCTTACAAGCTGAGAGAATATGACTGTAACAAAATAACAACCATAGAACAACAAATTAAAACACAGAACACAGAATTGCAGTTGAATGAACGGTCTTTGTCGTAATAGAAAAGCATAAACAAATTCGAGGACGAGTCTCTGTGATGATTAAGATATACCTGTCCCGAATGCAGCGGTTCCTCATGAGTTGGAGCTTCAGGTCATCCGTTTTACGGGAAATGGATCTTCCGATGGTGAGATACAGGCTCCTCACGGGCAGTGTTCCCTCTAAGCTGCGTGTGTGCGTAATTGCGCACTGCTCGCACAAGAAAATCTAGCCAGCGCACAAAAATGAGGGCTCAAAATTACTAATTAAGAAGCGACTTAAGTCAAAGTTACAGTGCATGAAGGTAAAAATACACGGGTTCCCCTGACGTTGTGTCCTAAATGCGGTATTTTGAAGTCGAGTCGAAGTAGAGCGAAGTTGAGTAAAGTTAGTAAAGTTTGTCGGGAACCGGCTTCTTCGGCTCGGCCTACTTAAAGGAACCGGCTCTTTCGGGTCCTAAACAGCTCTTCAGGTTGTTTTTGCTTCTTTAATCCCAACATGACCAAATAGTATGTAAAATTATGCACAAAATGATTTAAAAGAAGGGGGGAAAAGAACAAAAAAGAAAAAAATACCAAAATGAAAAAGTAGTGAAAAGCTGAGGAAAAAAGAAACAAAAGGAAGAGAAAAAAAGAAGGACAAATTTAGAAAAAAGCCAGAAAAAAAAGAAAAGAAAGAAACGTAGGAAAAAAACAAATAGAGAACAAAAAGAAAAAAGTAACAGCTCGGAAAAAATAAACACAATGAGACTTTTTTTAAGGAATTTTAAAAAAAGTAGAAAAAAATCACGGAAAAAACAAAAATAAGTTTGTTGCATTCAAATAATTTCCAATTATATCAAGTGAATCTTAATGGAACAAAAAATAAAAAAATACCAAAATGAAAAAGTATTGAAGAGCTGGGAAAAAAAAAACAAAAGGAGAGAAATAAGAGAAAAAAAGAGCAGGAAAAATTCAGAAAAAAGCCCCCAAAAAAGAAAAAGAAACAAATAAAATGAAAAAGAAAATAGAGAACAAAAAAGCAAGAAAAAAGTAACAGCTGGGAAAAAAATAAACATTATAAGATTTTTTTTTAAAGGAATTTAAAAAAAGGAGAAAAAACGGAAAAAGAAGAAAAACTTCGTGTTGAACTTAAATAATTTCCAATTATATCAAGTTAATCTTGTTGCCAACATTGTACTTCCACTAAAAAAGTAATTAAATACAGTTCTGTATCGTGCAACCGACTAAATAAGACCCCCAAAATGTTAGTATTATGCGACAAAAGATACCAGGAATAAAAGAAATGGAAATCTTGTGAAAGAATTGTAAAAACAAATGACGTTTGTGTCAGACAGGACGAAAGGAAGACTGTGATCACTTGCGCTCGTTTCTTGGTTTTATTGAAAGGAAGGAAATGACAAGGTGGGATTCTTCGATCCATTGGTTGGCGGATTGACGGAACTTGACAGGCGGGTGAAGGCTTGGCGGGAATGGTCGCGGACAGGGGTAGTGTTCGGAAAAGAGTTCAGGAGTCAGACGGGCAGGGCAGATTACAGAAACGGGTCGGCAACGGAGATCAATCAGAAGAAAACAGGGAGCAGGCAAAGAGTCATAGGTACGGGCTTACTGAGCTAAAGGCAACAGGTAGCATGAGTACAATCAGACAAAGTGTTACCGGAAGCTGGGGATTTAAATGTACAGGGTGCGCCAATCAGCTGTCCTGGCTGTTGGCGCCAAAACCTGAGCACAGGTGTTCCCAATACATGTGATTGTGACAGTTTGTAGGCCCTGCAACCTTTGCAAATCGTACATTAGTCACTTCATTTAAAAGTGAAAAATAATTTTGCATTGCCGGAAACTCAGCAAAATGTAACGTGATGTCAGGTTTTGGACATGTTTGATAATGACTTAGTTGCCACACTTGGGATTGCTGTTGCTCACTGTTGTTTCAAGCGTTGCTCACCGACTTTGTGTGAACGCTCGGACCCGTGGAAAATTACAGGGAACATTGGATTCAATTCCAATCAAAATCCGCAAAGCAGTGAACCAGCGATAACAGAAGAGCGAAGTAGGGGGTCTTTGTAGATCTTTGGATGTTTTGAATATTCTTAAACTTATTTCATCTTTTTTTCATCTTTCTGTCATGTATTTGAGCCACTTTGACAGTCCCAAATCAGAAGTTGGAAATGCCAGTGAAGAAGCAGCTCAGCGGATTAGGAACACCCCCACGTTGGCAGCCATGAACCTTCACCTAGCTCTAACCTTCATTACAATCATAGTAACTTTCACGCTGAGCTCCACATTGTTATCGATCGTGTCATGTCTTAGCAAGAAAGTGAAATATATATATATTTTGTCGTCTTACCCACGTGAGGCCTTTTTCTTCTGGAACAATCGAATACAAGTCATTTCTTTATGTTTTCCCTTTGTCGCGTGGCTCTCCCTTGTCACATTCTTATCGAAAGTATTACAACAAGTATTTGGCACGCAGACAATTGATAATTGAGATGATCTAATACTAAATGTCTCATCTCATCTCATCTCATCTCATCAGCCGTACCGCTTATCCTCATTAGGGTCGCGGGGGGGCTAGAGCCCATCCCAGCCATCTCCGGGCAGAGGGCAGGGGACACCCTGAACTGGTTGCCAGCCAATCGCAGGGCACACAGGGACAGACAATGCATTCGCTCATTCACACCTAGGGACAATTTGGACCGGCCAATTCACCTGAAATGCATGTTTATGGAACGTGGGAGGAAACCGGAGTGCCCGGAGGAAACCCACGCAAGCACGGGGAGAACATACAAACTCCGCACAGGAAGTCTGGAGCTGGATTTGAACACACGACAGGTTCCCATGACATGAACTGTGCCGCACAAGCGCTAACCACTGCGCCGCCGTGCTGCCCTATACTAAATGTATTCATCTATTTTCGATTACCATAAAAAGAATTACAGTAAAAAAAAAGCAGAGGTACTTCCAAAATTGAGTCCTAGAAAACTGATTGTTTTCATAATATAAATTTTGTTGCTTGGGAACTTCTTTTTTTGACCTTGGAGGTGCTTGCCTCTGAACACCAAGTGAATTCCTCAAACCACACAATTATTGAGTAAACTATAAAATTATAAACGTATAAAGATATAAGAGTACAAAGGTATAAGAGTATATATGAATACAGCATTAAAAGCACATTTAAACCATGATTTCCTTTACAAATACAATGACGTTACCGACAATGACAAAAGTATAAAATATAAGGAGCGGATTACCATCATATTTTGGGTATAATATAATTTGTAACATTTTATTTCAAGGAAAATTTTCTTTTCATTTTTTTCAAGCAAAGTCATTAGTTATTTTATTTTAAATGCTTTGTATTTTAATTTACATGTTTAAGTAAAGTCATGAGTTTGGACACCCCTGATCGTTTTCAAGATTCTTTTTTATAAATCATTGTTTGTTTGGAACAGCAATTTCACATAGCAAACAATCCCAGTAGTATTTGAAAAGGGAAAGTAAGTGTGCAGTAATTACAAATGTATATATCATGTGTTTTTGCTTACTATGCAAGTTAATATTATTTTTTAAATGAATAAAGTTTGTTTTACTACGAGAAGATGCTAAATAACCAGGGTTGGGTAGGGTTACTTTAACTGGATTACTTTCAATTACTTTTGGATTACACCAATACCAAATATGCTAACAAAAGACAAAAGAAACTAAATATGATCAAAATTATGACTCACAACACGTGGTAAGCTTTCTCTCCTGGCTTTGATCTCGGCAAACCTAACATAAAATGCGACAGAAACAAAATGAAAATAAATCCAAACAGCTTGTCAACATCATTTTTGCCGTTCCATGTGTTCCGTTACTCCCCAAGCCTGCACAAAATTTAGTAATTGTATTCATATTTAGTTTCTTTTGTCTTTTATTAGCATATTTGGTATTGGAGTACTAATCGAAAAGTAATTGAAAGTAATCCAGTTAAAGTAACCCTACCCAACCCTGTAAATAACAGGCACTATAACTTTAATTCTGTCACGAGACCGGACCAGATCAGAGGCAGGAGGCAGGAAGGATGAACTCAATCGCGTAACGACCAGTTACTTTTATTTAGCAAAATAAAAGTTGTCCAACACTCAGGGACAAAACAAAACAAAAACAGGCGTACAGGCAAACAGGAACTCAGACTAGGAATGCTCACGAAACAGGCTTTTACTCAGAACGGGCAAACACAGGTTTCCACAAGTCAAACAGAACAGATTAATGCAGAACAGAAAACGCAATGAACCAGCAACCGGCAATCCCCAAAACCCGCCTTCAAGAAGCACACACGCAAATTAGACGATCTGCTACAGCCGGTGCCCAGGGGGCGGGGCCAGCCGGTCGCCACGGCGACCATGCTGGACATGACAAATTCTTACAATCTATCTGTATATTTGACCTCAAAGACACACAAGACATATGACAAAAATGCTTACATGTTAGAATTATCAGGTCAGTAAAAAATGGACATATTTTTGCAACGAATTCACAGCAACGGTGAAATTAACTTAACCAGTAGAGTAGAAAATGCAAATACAATAATGTATTCCAAATCTAAAAAACACAACCGTTCGTATTCCTCTACTTTAATGATAACTACCGAGTGTACAAAAAACTCAAATTAACTATAAAAACTAGGCGATTAATTATGATTTAAAAAATAAACAAAGAAAAACGATTTTGCAGCCCTGACATATAAAGGGAATTATTACAAACCTATCAACTGTAAAATGAGCTATGCATTTGTTTAATGGTGCGTTATAAGGGACATTGAAAAACATTCATTAGGATTTGCTGACACCTGCAGAAACCCTGTTGAAAGCATCCTTTAAATTCAGGAAATAGTGCTCCCACCAAAAAATATGGAGACAATACAGCAAATCCTGTGAGTTTTTTGATTAATGGAGCTCTGTCCTGGTTTAAATAAAAAGACGGTCAAGCATTGATGCATTGAAAGGAGAGACCTAATCAGGGAGTAGCTGTCATGTTCCTCAGCCCACGTTCTTCTTGTTTACTTACTGAGTGTTCTGAATTTGAATGAGAATCCTTGATCGCTCGCAAACTGAAGCCTTTTTGTGCACACTTCAGTTGTTTTCATCTCCCATGGTGAGCAATTATGGGGTGGTCGATAAATTAATTTTAACCAAAACTTTATTGAGCAATTAGAATAAAAAGCCGAGTTTATGATTTTCCAAACTCATCTCAACTTTTTGTAGCACCGTATTTGTTTTTCGGATTATTATATCAGAGAAAAAGAATGAAAACCCTTTTCAGTCGCATTATTTGAAATATTGGCTACATAGCCATTTTTTGTGATTTTTTTTTTACAGATTTTTGATCAATTGAATCAAGGAGTCGAGTTTATTATTTTCAAAACTCGTCTTGCCTTTTTGGAGCACCACATACATTTTTAGAGCATTATGTCAGGAAAACGGATGAAAAATCTTGTTTAGTTATTCTGCAGGGTGGTTACCAGTGTTCCCTCTAAGATGCGCGCGTGCGCAATTACGCACTGCTCGCACAAGAAAATTTAGCCAGCGCACAAAAATGAGGGCTCAAAATTACTAATTAAGGAGCGACTTAAGTCAAAGTTACAGTGCATGAAGGTAAAAATACACGGGTTCCCCTGATGTTGTGTCCCAAATGCGGTATTTTGCAGTCGAGTCGAAGGAGAACGAAGTTGAGTAAAGTTAGTAGAGTTTTGTCGGGAACCGGCTTCTTCGGCTCGGCTCACTGAAAGGAACCGGCTCTTTCGGGTCCTAAACGGCTCTTCAGGTTGTTTTTGCTTCTTTAATCCCAACATGACCAAATAGTATGTAAAATTATGCACAAAATGACTTAAAAGAAGGGGGGAATAGAACAAAAAAGAAAAATGAAAAAGTAGTGAAAAGCTGAGAAAAAAAGAAAAGAAAGGAAGAGAAAAAAAGAAGGAAAAATTTTGAAAAAAGCCAGAAAAAAAGAAAAGAAAGAAATGTAGGAAAAAAGTAAATAGAGAACAAAAAGAAAAAAGTAACAGCTCGGAAAAAATAAACACAATGAGATTTTTTCTAAAGAATTTGAAAAAAAAGGCGAAAAAAAAAACATGGAAAAAAGAAGAAAAAGTTTGTGTTCCATTCAAATAATTTCTAATTATATCAAGTGAATCAACATTGTACCTCCACTAAAAAATGTCATTAAGTACAGTTCTGTATCTTACAACCGACTAAATAAGCCCCCAAAAATGTTAGTATTATGCGACAAAATATGTCAGGAAATAAAAAGAAATGGATATCTTGTGAAAGAATTGTTTGTAGGCCGTACAACCTTTGCAATAGTACATGAGTCAATTCATTCAAAAGAGAAAAATAATTTTGCATTGCCGGAAACTCAGCAAAATGTAACTTGATGTCAAGTTTTGGACATGTTTGATAATGAATGATCTTGCCACACTTGGGATTATGGTGGCTCACTGTTGTTTCAAGCACTGCTGACAGACTTTGTGTGAACGCTCAGATCCCTGTAAAATTAGAGGGAACATTGGTGGTTACACACACTTTCTGTGAATTATTTTTTCTGTTTTGATAGTTCAATATACTGCAATCAAGACACACACACTCTTGGATTTGTGTGCATTTTTTTTTACTAATTGTCAACTGAAGAAGTTTGAATGGAACACAAAACACTAATAATAAAATAAAGACAACTAGAAGTTGAGAACTTAAACTGGCACCATTTGGATAGACAACAACATTGGCTTGAGTATTATACCAGTATATACCACAGCCATATCCCCCTAGTGGGAGGTGGCTAGAGTCATTTCTGACTCGTTTTGGGAGATTGGTTCAGAGGAGGGGATTCCCAGCCCCCTCGCTCAACCCAACTGAGGTGATGGGAGTCATTAGGTGACCAAACCCCCCAATTCCAACCCCTAATGCTTAACGCCAAGCAGGGAGGCAACGGGTACCAATGTTTAAGTCTTAGGTATGACTCGGCCGAGGCTTAAACCACAACCTCCCAGTCTCGGGGCGGGCGCCATACCACCAAGGCCACCGAGCTGGCTTGTCTACCTGGCTTGAGTATTACTTTATTGTATTTTGATAGAGTTTCCCCTTTAACGTGATATCAATACCTAGCAACGATGAGATGTTCTGCTTTGATGACAATCATGGCCAAGTCTTTATGTCCTCTGCAGTAGAGCGATGAGAAATCCTGGTAGGCCTGGTACGAGGACCACAGGATGCAGGGTATTGAAGCAGAGGTTGACTGCTGGTGGCTTGAGGATTCTCTGAGGTCACTGGCTTTGTCCCACCGGGTTGGCCTTTGTGATCAAGCTTGGCTGCTGACTTGGCAAGGTTCTCTCGCTGCTTGTTGAGCTGAGACTTGGTCAGAACCGGACAGGGTTTTGGTCCAGTTCTTCTTGTTAGGATATGCCCTCTTGCCTTCTTGCTGGCAATATTCAGACTGGCCTTACGAGGTGAGACGTTTGCCAGCTCTGGGTTTCGGTCTCCTGGGAGGGGCGGAAACCCTGTGGTGGAGTTGTCACGGCAACCTTATATCCGCAAATGCAAGCTAACAAAAGATAATAAATCAAGTGTGATTGTCTTTCCTCAACCAAATTCATAGAGTCCCACTTTTGAACATAATCCATTATTGTTTTCTTCTTCTAGTTGTTATTTGTGTTTCCTTGATTTCAGAAGCAACACACTTTATTTACTCAATGGCTGTCTGCATTGTCCAGATTTGTCTTCATTGGTGCTTTTTCACTGAAGATCCAGACTGGATAAGATAGTATTGATTTTAATTGAATTGTCTTTAATGCCATTGTCACGCTGTGGTTTTCAAGTTTTGCCTTGCTCTTGTGGAGGTTTTAGATCAGTGGATAGTGTAATGGTAGTCTGTAGGCTGTAGCCTGCGCAACACTTCAAGACTTTCGAAGATACATTAAAATGATCCCCAATCAAAAAACATGAATTTGCTTGGATGAGATTTCATATACCTTTTTTAATGTTTTACTCCCATCCAGGTAAAATAGATTTTTGAAATTCTTCTCCGTCAATTTCAGTGAATGACTTACCGTATTTTCCGCACTATAAGGCGCACCTAAAAGCCTTTATTTTTTTCAAAATCTGACCATGCGCCTTATAATACAGTGCGCCTTATTTATGGATCAATTTTAAAATTGCAAAGTTTTCCAACTAACTTGCAGCCGCCGACTAGATTTTCCCCGGAACGCCAAGTAGTACGCGGTGTATGCTGGGATTTATTTACCGGCGTTTCATTGGCTAACCAATGTGTCAATCATCAGTTGAATCGATTACTATTGGCTAAAGTTATTCGGAAGTCAAGGGGCGGATCCTTTTTATCATTTACAGGCTGGCATCGGCTTAAACGCCAAAACAAAGCCTGCAATTGGCCAAAAAAGATGAATGTGTATAGCACGTGGCTGACGGCATAGAGAAAGCATTTTTTTCTATTCTGTATTTGTAAATATGTTATTCTCCTGGATTTACTACCCTCACGGATATAAGAGGACATTGGCTGCACATTATTATGAACACAACGACTTCGGTGAGCTACTCCGGGTTTTATATTGTCCCTGTATCTTGTTTCAGACTGAACTCGATGTTTCTGTTATAAGCGGTGCAGATAATGGATGGAATGGAGTGTCTATTTTTAAATTCAACTCAATTCCAAGTGTTTATTGTCATATGCACGGTAAAGTTGCGAGCGAAAAATAAAATAGAAACTAAGGAACGGTTGGCATTTCTTGAATCCCAAGACTTTAACCTTCCGAATGATGGAACGATGCATTTGAGTGACATCGTACGGACACCGCATCCGTACGTGTTCTTGACACGTATTTGCTTCTTTGCAAGCTTTCGGAATGTTAAGGGGGTAATAAGTTTGACTGAACTATCTGACTGTTTTGTCGACGTTCCCATTGTAGCGCCTTATAATCCGGTGCGTCTTATGTATGTCAAAAAGAGGACAAAAACTATTTTTTCGGGGTACGCCCTATAACCCGGTGCGCCTTATAGTGCGGAAAATAAGGTAAAATAAAATTATTTATATATGTGTGTGTGTGTGTGTGTGTGTGTGTGTGTGTGTGTGTGTGTGTGTGTGTGTGTGTGTGTGTGTGTGAATGGGTAAGTGTGAAGCACATTGTAAAGTGCTTTGGAGAGGTGGGCTTCAGTGACCTAAAAAGTGCTATGTAATTGCAAACCGTTTAAGATTTGATGTTGAATTGAATTTAATATATTTTTTTTTCTTATTTAACTGATTTTTTGGTACGTATTTCCTGTGTAAAATGAGGGAATTCATCCATAAAATTGACACCGTTTTTTGACGTGGCATATGATACATATTTTGCTTATCTTAACTATTATTTTTCAATGTTTAACATATATAGTTTTAATTATTTCTCAAGTAAAATAAGGAAAGTAATCTTCAAAATTAGCATAATTTTCTTATGTGGTGGAACTATTATTTTTCATTTTTAAGAGACTTTTTTCTTACTTATTTCCCCAAATAAAATGAGGAAATAATTCTTTAAACTAAGCCAAATCTTCCGATGTGGCGGATGATTCATTTTCATTCTTGTTTTAACTGTTATAATTCTTATATTAAGAAAATTTGATTCTAAAATTTGGAGAAAAATATTTCCCCTATTCCAAATTCCAAGAGTTATTTTGAGATAAATTCAAGAAGCATTTTACCTACTGCACGTAAAAGAAATGCTAAACCAAAATACAATAAGATCATCTATACCACAGGTGTCAAACAGGCGGCCCGCGGGCCAGATTATGCCCGCTAAGGGATTGAATCCGGCCCGCGAGACAACACTCAGAGAAGCGCAAGAGAAAAACAAGCGGCAGGTTGAAATATGTCAACTTGATGTTGCCAAAGCCAGGTGCCTCTCACAAAGAAACTGTACTTGTATTTATTTTTCTCTCTCTCTCTTTCTCTCTCTCTCTCTCTCTCTCTTTATTTTCCACTCTTTTTCTCCCACTGTGTCTCTGTCTTTTTCTCTTCCTTTGTTGCTCTTTGTCTCTTTCTCTCTGTGTGTTTTTTAATCCCGTTTGCTCTAACTTCCTTTTTTCCTTTTCTCTCTTTTCACTTTCTCTCTTCATACCCTTCATGCTTTATTTTCTCTTTTCTCTCCTTCTGTCTTTCTATTTCTCTTTGGATTCCTTTTGTAGGAGAAAATGCAGGTTCGATATCTTTTAAGTCTTCTTACGTGATTTAATCAAGTACACAGAGGCCTTGTCATGAGGGGGAGCTCTTTATTTCGTCATCCCAAAGAACTCAGAGAACTCCAGACATAACAAAGCTTTTATAGCTTCAATTTGAGTACAACCCAAGAGGCGGCGGAGATCTGACGTCTCAACAAGGAAGATGTTGTCGTACCCTTATTTGGACATGTTGTTCGCCTCAGTCTGCTCAGAGGGACCTTGCAGGTCTCATGCCCTTTTAGGGAAATTCAACTGTCTTGTCAAGGACCTTCTCGAAATGATGTCAACATTCCCTCACTACTGTAAGCAAGTCTTTCTATATTTCTAAATGTACGCAACTCTATTCTACAAATGCAAGTCTATTTTCCACAACACTTTCTTCGTCTCCCTTTCTTTTCCCCCTCTCCCATGACTTTTTATCTTTTGTTTCTCACGCTCTCTCCCTCTCTCTCTTTTTCTTTCTTTGTCCCACCCTCTCTCCTTTTCCCTCCCTCTTTCTCTTATTACTTTATCTCTCTTTTTCTTTGTCTTTAATTTACTAGTCCGGCCCCCGAGTTAAAATGAGTTTGACACCCCTGATCTATACTTACAATGAGCATGTTTATACCAAATGAGTAAAAACCTCTTTTCTTTTTCTTTTTTGTATACCACAGCAATACATTATTCCTTACCCAATTGGCAGCAAATTTATGATATTTGAAAAACACTTTTTAAATTGTGCAACCTTTTTTTTTTTTTTTTTTTTTTTACTAATTTTACTTGAAATTTGTTTTAAACAAATCCTTTTAACTGGAGATTTCTTTTATGGCAGATAAGTCAGGTTATTTTTAAATGTTATTTTTCCTATTTAACAAAATGCCTGGCAACACGTTTTCCCTTTTCCACACTAGACAATTTTGGGTGAATTCAAGAGTTGTTTTACATTAAAAAAACGGTTATAAACATTAATAAGCGAGTGCTCACCAATGAAGTACAATCTTATTTTATTGTACACTACTGGAATGTATTCCAAATTGGAAGAACATTGATACGTTTTAAATAATATTCTAATATTCTTTTGCTTTACACCAGGGGTGTCAAACTCATTTTAACTCGGGGGCCACACGATAGAACAAACATTCTGTCGGGGGCCGGACTAGTAGATTTAGGTGAAAGAAAAAGAGGGATAAAGAAATAAGAGAAAGAGGGAGGTAAAAGGAGAGAGGGCAGGACAAAGAAAGAAAAAGAAAGGGAGAGAGCGTGAGAAACAAAAGATAAAAAGTCGCGAGAGAGGGGGGAAAAGAAAGGGAGAGGAAGAAAGAAATCCAAAGAGAAATAGAAAGACAGAAGGAGAGAAAAGAAAGCGCGAAGGGTATGAAGAAAGAGAAAAGAGAGAAAAGGAAAAAAGAAAGTTAGAGCAAAAGGTTAAAAGACACAGAGAGAAAAAGACACAAGGAGCAACAAAGGAAGAGAAAAAGAGACACAGAGAGTGAAAGAGACAGAGTGGGAGAAAAGGGGTGTAAAAGAAAGAGCGAGAGAGAGAGAGAGAGAGAGAGAAAGAGAGAGAGAGAGAGAGAGAAAGAGAGAAATAATTGGATAGACAACAACGTAAGTACAGTGTCTTTGTTCGAGGCACCTGGCTTTGCCAACATCAAGTTGACATATTTCAACTTGCAACTTGTTTTTCTCTTGCGCTTCTCTGAGTGTTGTCTCGCGGGCCGGATTAAATCCCTTAGCGGGCCTGATCTGGCCCGCGGGCCGCCTGTTTGACACTTGTGCTTTGCACAGTATTTATATTACTCAATTCACTCCCAAAAAAACTATGACTACATTTTTCAACATGTTGAATGGTAATAAAGTGTGATTTTAGGTAATATTTTTCTTATCTGGCTAAAAAGTATTCTTAAAACAACATATTTGACCTTTTAGGGTTATTTCAAGTAATATTTTAGAAAATTAAATCAAGTATACAGTATAATGAGGAAAAGATACTTAGATTTAGCAATATGTTTTGCCCTTGCGGTAAGAGTTAGCGCTTGTGTGGCACAGTTCATGTCATGGGAACCTGTCGTGGGTTCAAATCCAGCTCCAGACTTCCTGTGTGGAGTTTGTATGTTCTCCCCGTGCTTGCGTGGGTTTCCTCCGGGCACTCCGGTTTCCTCCCACGTTCCAAAAACATGCATTTCAGGTGAATTGGCCGGTCCAAATTGTCCCTAGGTGTGAATGAGCGAATGAGTTGTCTGTCCCCGTGTGCCCTGCGATTGGCTGGCAACCAGTTCAGGGTGTCCCCTGCCCACTGCCCGGAGATGGCTAGGATGGGCTCCAGCCCCCCCGCGACCCTAATGAGGATAAGCGGTGTAGCTGATGAGATGAGATGAGATTTATGATAAGAAAATAAAAATGATTCTGTTCATGTTTCTTCAATCTGCTACTTATGTTACATCAGGGTGCAAACGCAGGAGAACAGATGCTGGCCAAGCCATCAGGTCTTTTGGAAAGCCAACACCACCATCTGCTGCACTGTCTGGAGAAAACCACTGTAAGTGCCTGCACCGTCGATCCTCTCCTCCTCGAGCTTCCGATTTTGTACTTCTCGGCACGTGCTCTCCTCCAGGCCCACGAGTTTGTAGATGAGCAGATGTACGAGCAGAACTATTTGGAAACCGTGATGCAGAGCTTCCCCACCCGCAGAGCGTCGGTGAGCAGCTGCGACAGCACCAAGTCCGCCTGCTGCGGTTGCAGGGCCAAAAGGAACACGGGCCTCCCCAATGCCGCCCTGCAGCCTGGCACCAACCAACAGGGGCCCTTGCAGGAACTCAGCGCCATTCACATCCAGTGTGCTGATAGGTCAGCACGTTCCAGCAGGTGTATATTTTACGAACACATGAACCCAACTACATACCTGTCAACCTCCAGGGCTCCATGCCCGTATTTTCCCGCACAAAATACAAAATAATCGTACACCAGGGGTGTCAAACTCATTTTAAGTCGGGGGCCACACGATAGAACAAACATTCTGCCAAGGGCCAGGCTAGCAGAGAAAAAAAAGAGAGATAAAGAAATAAGAGAAAGAGGGAGGGAAAAGGGACAAAGAAAGAAAAAGAGAGAGAGGGAGAGAGCGTGAGAAACAAAAGAGATAAAAAGAGAAGTCGTGAGAGAGGGGGAAAGAAAGGGAGAGGAAGAAAGAAATCCAAAGAGAAATAGAAAGACAGAAGGAAAGAAAAGAGAAAAGGCGCAAAGGGTAGGAAGAGAGAAAGAGAAAATAGAGAAAAGGAAAAAAGGAAGTTAGAGCAAAAGAAGTTGAAAAGACACAGAGTGAAAGAGACAGAGACAGAGAGTGGAAGAAAGAGGGGTGGAAGAGAGAGAGAGAGAGTCAGAGAGAGAGAGAGAGAGAGAGAGAGAGAGAGAAGATAAATAAAAAAAAGTACAATGTCTTTGTGAGAGGCACCTGGCTTTGGCAACATTAAGTTTGCATATTTCACCCTTCAGCTCTTTTTTCTCTTGCGCTTCTCTGAGTGTTGTCTCGCGGGCGGATTCAATCCCTTAGCGGGCCTGATGTGGCCCGCGGGTGGCCTGTTTGACACTTGTGCCATAGAGCATAGGTGTCTAACTCATTTCAGCTTGGGGGCCACCTGGTGGAATAACATCATTTTCACATGGACTAGTAAATTAAAGAAAAAGATAGAAAGAAAGAGAGAGAGACAGAGAGAGAAAGAGAGAGAGAACGAGGGAGAGAATGATGCATTATGGGAATCCCCACGCGGCAGACGCATGCGCACAGTAGCGTCAAACCGCTCGCTACGTTTGCAACGAAAAAAAACGATACCGAGATAGAGGATTCTGCGGCGAACTCATAACACTTGATTGATTTGCCGTTTCGTGATAGTCGGTGTATACCGGATTGGTACCCATAATTGATATATTTGCGTTTTTCCGTACAGATTTTCTCGTACGTCGTACACGTCTTAAAATGCATAATAAGCGTACTTTGTACGGCAACTAGTGTCTCCTTACCCAAACTCTTACTCTAATTGGAATAGATTGCAATGTAGTTACTTAATTGAAAACACATAATGTAGGTTGGTAGTGTCATGAAAACATACAGATTTTTACACAACCCCATTCATAACTGTCGTTTTAGACTGACAGACAGACAGACAGACAGACAGACAGACAGACAGACAGATAGATAGACAGACAGACAGACAGACAGACAGACAGACAGACAGACAGACAGACAGACAGACAGATAGATAGATAGACAGATAGACAGACAGACAGACAGACAGACAGACAGACAGACAGACAGACAGACAGACAGACAGACAGACAGATAGATAGATAGATAGATAGATAGATAGATAGATAGATAGATAGATAGATAGATAGATAGATAGATAGATAGATAGATAGATAGATAGATAGATAGATAGATAGATAGATACTTTATTCATCCCCGTATCGATCCATCCATTATCTTCCATTTACCAGGGGTTGGGTCGCGGCTGCAGCAGCCTCAGTAGGAAAGCCCAGACCTCTTCATCCTTAGACACTTCATCCAGCTCATCTGGCAGGATCCCGAGGCGTTCCCAGACCAGCCTAGAGACCTAGTATGTCCTGGGCCTCCTGCCGGTGGGACATCCCCGGAACACCTCCCAAAGAAGGCGTCCAGGAGGCATGCTTGTCAGATGCCCGAGCCACCTCAACTGGCTCTACATAGAGTCCCTCTGGGATGATGAGCTTCTCACCTTATCTGCCACCCTGCGGATGAAACTCATTTCAGCCACTTGTATCCGAGATCGTGTTATTTCGGTTATGAACTGAATTAAGGGTAATAGTATTTTGTCCCCTGCCCACTGCCCGGAGATGGCTGGGACCCTAATGAGGATAAGCGGTACGGCTAAAAAGATGAGTATAAAAGTAGCCCTGCAACTGAAAAGGCAGGGTTTCCCCTGCCCACTGCCCGAAGATAGCTAGGATGGGCTCCAGCACCCCGGTCACCCGACTGAGGATAAGCGGTACAGGAAATGGATGGATGGATGGAGTATAAAAGGTAATAATAATTTATTCTATCTATCTATCTAGCTTGGTCATATCCCTCACGAGGGGTGACCGACAGCAAGACAAACACATACAATACCAAAGAAAGGGAAAAAATAGCAAAAAAAAAACACACACAAAAAAAATTGGACCATGGCCAACCAAAATGCCCAAACACCCAAACAAGTTAGGCACCTCGGCCCCAAAGTTGGTCATGCTTTCGTCCCTCCAGACGAAACAGGTCACTCGGGTCAAGGTGACACAACACACTCTTTTGTTCAACAGCAGACCCGACAGCTTTCACTGGTTTACCCCTGCCGCATCATACGGGTGCCCTGCCCATCCCTTAAAACGCGCCTAAACATCCAACCATACTTTTACAACACCTCTCCACTCATTCCTATCACCAACAAGAGCTCTAGCTTTCACTATATTTAGACCTCTTTCCTGCAGTGCACTCATAACACCATCCATCCATGTCAATCGTGGCCTTCCTCTTGGTCTCATTCCATTGACTTCTGCTCTGTAGATCCTCTTTAACATTCGCTCTTCATCCATCCTCTCCATGTATCCAAACCAACCGAGTACTCTCTTAGCTCTAACTTTCACTAATAGATAATAATAGATAGTAATGATAGTACCGTATTTTCCGCACTATAATGCGCACCAGGTTATAGGGCGCACCCCCAAAAGACAGTTTTTGGTCCTATATTTTCCATACATAAGGCGCACCGGATAATAAGGCGCTACAATGGGAACATAGACAAAACAGTCAGATAGTTCAGTCAAACTTATTACCCCCTTAACATTCTCAAAGCTTGCAAAGAAGCAAATACGTGTCTCAGACATGTACGGAAACAGTGTCCGTACGATGTCACCAATCACTCAAATGCATCGTTCCACATATCATTCGGAAGGTTAAAGTCTTGGGATTCAAGAAATGCCAAACATTTCTTAGTTTCCATTTTATTTTTTGCTGGCAACTGTGTGGACAGCAAAGTAAGAATTTCATTGTGCAGGGAAACAGGGTTCTTTACTGTGCATATGACAATAAACACTTTGAATTGAATTTAGTTTAAATATAGACTCATCACAGAAACATCAAGATCGTTCTAAAACAAGATACCGGGAAAATATAAAGCCGCATAGCTCACCTAAGTTGTCTTGCAGCCATCACGTTCAATAATGATACGTAACCATGGTCTTCTTACAACCGTGAGTGTAGTAAATCCAGGAGAGTAAAATATTTACAAATACAGAATAGTAAAAAAGGTTTTCTCTATGCCGTAGTGCAACCCAACGTGTGATTCACATTCATCTTTTTTGGCCAATTGCAGGCTTTGTTTCGCCCCTTTAGCCTATGCGAGCCTGTAAATCAGTGGTCCCCAAACTGGGGGCTCCTGCAATCATCACACTTTTTCTGTTACAAACTGACCCCGGCCCCTCATCAGAGAAGGGAAAAGTTATGTGGCCCTCACAGGAAAAAGTTTGGGGACTCCTGCTGTAAATGATAAAAAGGATCCGCCCCCTTTACCTCCGAATAACTTTAGCCAATAGTGACTGATTCAAATGATGATTGACACATCGGTTAGGAAATGAAACGCCGGTATATAAATCCCAGCATACACCCCGGACGACTTCGCCTTCGGGGGAAAATCTAGTCGGCGGCTGCTTGCCTTAGTTGCAAGACTTTGCGACTTAATATTGATCTGTATATAAGGCGCACTGTATTATAAGGCGCATGGTCAGCTTTTGAAAAAAATAAAGGCTTTTAGGTGCGCCTTATAGTGCGGAAAATACGGTCATAATAATAGAATATCCAAATTAAAAGTAAAGAACTGAATCATCCCTTGTCATTTTGTTTCCTCTCAGTCGTTCCAAACTCAATATGAAGGCAGACGACGTCGGGAGGCTCAGGAGCAAATCGGGCCGGATGAGCTCCGCAATCGTCAGCCTCCCCTCGCCCCCAGCCCTCCCGATGCCCGACGGTGACAACCTGCTCGGACCCCCACTTCGCAGGCCTCCGACGCTCACTTCTCCGGGCGCCAGCATCCGGACCACCACCAGCTCGCCCAACGTCGTCAAAGTGTCGGCCCTGTGACGCTTTTAGCTTGCGGACACTTTGCTCAAAACGCGACGGACTGAAGCCATTGAGGGACATCTGGTGCAAATAGCATCTTGGCCAGCAGGTGGCACTGTTCAACTTCGTAAAGTTGACTTGAATACTTGTATACAAAGAATGTTATTGTGTGTGCGTTCATCAGATGGCCTTCATTTAAATGTCACTATTTCAATTCTACATGAGAAGTCCAGGGTTGGGTAGGGTTACTTTAACTGGATTACTTTCAATTACTTTTGGATTACTCCGATACCAAATATGCTAATAAAATACAAGAAACTAAAAATGAATACAATTATGACTCACAACACGTGGTAAGCTTTGTCTCCTGGCTTTGATCTCCGGCAAAACTAACATAAAATGCGACAGAAACATAATGAAAATAAATCCAAACAGCTTGCCAACATTATTTTTGCCGTTCCATGTATTCCGTTACTCCTCAAGCCTGCACAAAATTTAGTAATTTTATTCATATTTAGTTTCTTTTGTCTTTTATTAGCATATTTGGTATTGGAGTAATCCAAAAGTAATTGAAAGTAATCCAGTTAAAGGAACCCTACCCAACCCTGGAGAAGTCTGATTCATCTTTGTTCCCATGGTTGAATATAACCTACAACCAAATAAGGGGTGTTGAAACACCTTTGTTATCATATTGTTGTATTTTTTTTAACACATTTGCAATTGTACTTATGACACAGAGGTAAAATCGGGCCTAAAAAAGCATCCAGCCCAAACCGACCCAGGCCCGCGGGTACTAAAGCCTGACCCAGCCCGAGCTCGACCAATTAACTTGATTTTCTGGACGGAGCCGAGAGCAAACCAAATTTTTCATATTTTATCCGTGACAACTTGGGAGGAGGAAAGATGATTTATAATAACCAATTCAAGCCTGTCTTTTGTAACTACATCTGAATTAAACAAGGCTGTTTAAACATTTATATATTTTATATTTCTGTGTCTGCGATTGGCTGGCAACCAGTTCAGGGTGTCCCCTGCCCACAGCCCGATGATTGCTGGGATGGGCTCCAGCACCCCCGCGACCCTACTGAGGATAAGCGGTGCAGCTAATGAGATGAGATGAGATATTTCTGTGTCTGCAGAAATACCATTCACTGACAATTTTTCTTTTTAAGAGTTAACAAGAACATTTAAAGTCCATCATTTTGACGGGTTTAATACTGGGCCATAAACTGCGGCAGCAGTATGTCCTTAAGAATCTAGCATAGCACTTGTCAGCAAGAGAAAAACCCGGCCTGACCCGAACGTGATGATTGACATTTTGGGCCAAAATTCAATCGGGTAGTGCTCGGGACAAGGCCAAAGATATTACCTCTGTTGTGGAACCAACCAATCAATGAATGTGCTGTATGAACTAATGTATTGAGTCAATGTTGCATATACAGAAAGTGAAAAGAAAATGTTTTTTTGTTTTTTCTCAAAACGCTTCGATTACCCATTTAAACCTGCGGGGGGCACTGTCAAAACATTTCTTTATGTAGAGTGATTGTGTGTGAGTCTTCAAAATGGGGCAAAAAACTCAATAACTGGATGTGTAGTTGTCCGAAATGGGCTTAAAGGGACAGTGTGTATTATTTCGCCACAAGATATTTCTGTAGTGCTACTGCAAAGAAGTGCTAAAAAACACAAGGAAAAATACAAACTACAGAGACTCAAAGTGACCAAGCTGCAGGAATTTTCTTTTTTTACTTTTTTTTATTTCCCAGGCTTTAATGAGGTTTTTGATTTTCAGGTACCCCTCGCAGCAGGGTCGCAGACAATTACGTCAGCTATATCTCTGTAAGGCAGGGGTGTCAAACTCATTTTAACTCGGGGGCCACACGATAGAACAAACATTCTGTCAGGGGCCGGACTAGTAGATTAAAGAAAAAGAAAAAGAGAGATAAAGAAATAAAATAAAGAGGGAGGGAAAAGGAGAGAGGGCGGGACAAAGAAAGAAAAACAGAGAGAGGGCGAGAGCGTGAGAAACAAAAGAGGAAAAGAGAGACACAGAGAGTGAAAGAGACAGAGAGTGGGAGAAAAGGGGTGGAAAAGAGGGAGAGAGAGTGAGAGAGAGAAAGAGAGAGAGAAAGAGAGAGAGAGAAATATAAGTACAGTGTGTTTGTTCGAGGCACCTTTCTTTGGCAACATCAAGTTGCCATATTTTATCCTGCAGCTTGTTTTTCTCTTGCGCTCCTCTGAGTGTTATTTCGCGGGCCGGATTCAATCCCTTAGCGGGCCTAATCTGGCCCGCGGGCCGCCTGTTTGACACCTGTGCTGTAAGGGGTCACCAACATATTTTAAGCGAAGAGCTATTTTTTGTTACAGATTGGCACAAAGGGCTACTATTGGGATAAAAAATTCCAAAAGAACAATTTGAATTATTACTATGTTGTTACTATGTTGTTACTATGTTGTTAGAAGTTAATTTAACCATTAAAAATGTTTTCGGTAGGAAATCAAATTGACTAGAAAATCGCAATGACCCATCACTGGTGAGCTATTTTCAGAACCTGTCAGGTGTTCTCAGGGGGCTACTGGGTGCTTGCAGGAACAACATTGGAGACCCCTGCCATAGGTTAATCTCATGTCATGCAAAATGAATGCAAAAAGTTTTGACTATCTTAAAAATGCACATTTATATGACAGTGCATGATTTTTGGCTTATTTTTTAAATTAATATTTGTCTATTTTATTGGTTTTAAAGAATGACTTGTTGTACGCTACAATGTGCTAGATAATACACACTGTCCCTTTAAGGAAAGAGAATGTACCCCTTTGAATTGTATGTTCTACATATTGTACAAGATGTAAATGCACAACATTGTCTGATTTTGTCAAATAATAATAACAATTTTATATGAGACGACGGGACATGTTTCAAAAATGCTTTCAAAGCTGCTCGATTTACATTAAAATGCAGGAAAATACTCAAGTTCAAGTATTATTGTGAATTAGTGTGTCCGGGCCCATTTTGGCGCTCCTAAAAACATGTTTTGATGTTTTTAGAAAGAAAATTTCCCTTTAGGTATGATTGTTGACTTAATTGACGGTGCTGAATGTCATTTGATCTTTCTGTATTAAGGTACAAACTCAAAAGGGAGAACTTATTGGGACTGCTTGAAAGGAACACAAATATCAGACTATATCAGGGATAGGGAACCTGTGGCCCGCGAGCCATATATGGCTCTTTTCATGAGTACGTATGGCTCCGAAATAAAACGTAACTATTGCACATCTCTCTTTGGCGTTCCGAAGTCAAGTGATTTAATCCCGATTTTGGTCCATATAAAGCCGAAACAACTTAATGCAGAAGTTTGAAAAGAAACCATTTAAACTGATAAATAAAAACGCTGGCAAACGACTTTGATTGGATGAGCAGTAGAGGTGGGCGGATCCCTGCACACAGCGCAAGGCACTTCCTTCTTTCTCGCTCAGTGCAGTCTACACCGAAAGTGAATATGACGATATGCTTATGGTTTGCAGTAATTTGTGACATTTTTACAAAAGAACTTTGCATGCACATTGTTTTGAAACTGTTATTAAGGACACATTTCATGGGGAAAAAAAATGCCTCAACACTCTTAATTGAAGGTGGAAGACAAATTGTAAATGGCATATTTACATTAATTTGGGACGAAGGATTAAGCATTATTATCATTTCATACATTTGATTAAAGGATCAAATGACACACAGTGAAACGAAATGTGCTGAAGAATTCGCTTTTGTCTGGAGAGCGTGTTTGGCAGTTTTTTACAATTTTGTCTGAAAATATATGATGTGGCTCTCTCAATTTCTTTTTAAAACATGTTTTGCTTTTATGGCTCTTTGGGTCAAAAAGGTTCCTGACCCCTGGACTATATGATTGTTTTTGTCAAAGAAAATGCGAAAGAATTCATGAACATCTGCTTGTCATTTCGGTAAAAGTCTTGGCTTACGTCTTTGTGCTGTTCTTCTTTGATTTGTGTTTAAGTGTGCCTGGTTCTTTGTGTTCATTCAGACAAAAAATGTCACATGACCAATAAAATCTGCGCCAAATGGTAATATTTTTTGCATATTTATTTATTTTCAATTATATGAACCATGTGCTCTTTTTGAACACAGTATTCTAAATAATAATGAAAATGGAAATATGAATTATTGTCTTGAATCACCTGCGCCCGCTCTTTTGGCGCCGACCGCCGCGGGTTCTGATTGGCTCCCTGTCACTATTTGAACCCAGTCCTGTCAATACCCTTTTGTCAGTCCGTCTGGGAACCTCTGTTTTTCAAGGCAAGCATTTTTCGACCCCTGACAACCGCCTGTCCCGTTTTTGCTCCCGCTTATATCCGGCTACGACCCGTTTTGATCCCGACTACGTCTGCTTTCCTGTCCCGACTTACGACCCGTTGCTGACCCCGACCACGTTTTTGCTCTCCTGTCCCGGCTATGAACCTGTTTTTCCGTCCCTGACACCGCTATCGCTCGCTACGGAACATCCACTTCTGTGTTCAGATCACAATCCAAGAACGAGAGCGACTTGCTTCCCGTGTCCAGCGAACACCGGATCCTGGGCGCAGCCCTTCCTCTTTCCTTCAATAAAACTTGTGAGTAACGTCACGCAATTGGGTCCTGTTTCTGTTCTGGTTCTTGACAATTATGAAGTAAAATCTATTTGTTGTACCACATCTAAGGTGGGTAGTGTGATGTTTTTTACATTAGTCTTTTCTCCTTTAAACTATGAATCATGGTTCACTCTTCCTTTAACCGACAGGGTCGCCAGGGGACTACTTCTTGCGGTGTGCCTTGGGCAAGTACAGCCTGGCGGGGACCATTATAAATACATGCGCTTATAAGCTCCAGTTCGTCTTTTGTTTTTCAGTGTCCCCTGATCCCTCTTATTTTCCCTTCGACTCCCTTCGCACTTACAATAATATCCACTACATCCCGAGGGATATACAGAGACCACCGGATCTCCCTGGAAGATTTGCCGCCTGCTGACAATGACAACGACGGAGAAAAGGCTGAGCTAAGCTAAGAAGGCGACCACACAGACCAGCGCTCCCAAGCATGTTCAACCAACGCCAGATCCATCCGTCCACAATGAGTGAATTGAGCTGCGGATCGCCACCAACAACGTCCGGAATTGGAGGACTTTTTTTTGGCCATCACGGAGTCTTGGCTTTCCCGACGCCGCATTACATCACCGGCTCGAACGAGACGAAGACTCCGGTAAAAACAGGGGTTGGAGACTACGCGCTACAATAATAGCGGAACCATTGATACACAATGCTCACTTTATATGGAGTTTCTAGCTATGTACCGGGAGAGTTAACTGTGGTCTTTGTGTTTGCTGTATACTTTCCACCGCTAACAGTTTCACCAGATGCTAACGTTAGCATAGCGCTATATCTCCTGCCCGCTGCTAAACATCAGCTTGCACTACCCCAACGGAGCTTTATCGTCGACGGCGACTTTAATCGGGCATGTTTATTGACTGTACTCCCAAATCCTTTCATTGTGGACTCCCAAATCTACTAATTGTGGACTGAGCAATTCGGAAAAACGCTGGACTGTGTAATGTAAGATCAAACATTCGGGAACTCTGTTTGACCCTCACAACAACCCGTGCTGTTAATCATATTTTGTCTATACTTATAAAATAAGTCAGCTTCCTTTTGTTCCTTTCCCCCTGGTTGCATTGCTCCCAGCCATTGTTGCTAGGCTCAAAAATCTACTCTGAGGCCTGCAGAAGAGGGTCAGCTGGCTCTCATGTGACTGAGCAAGCAAGAAATAAACTGTTGATTTAGCCAATCAGATTCAGAATTGGCGTCTAAAGGGAAGCAAGCTGGCGATGAGGAATGTCATTGGTTCACAAATTATGATTGGCGAGGGGGTGATAATGGCCCAAATCAAACGGCAACATCAGTGAAACAAGGATATACACAGTTGTGTTGATTTCGTAGCGAAAGGTTGCACAACTCCAAAGCGAGCAGCATTGCACAAACAGGAAAAGGTTTTGTCGCCACTTTTTTTAGAGGTAAGATCTTAAGCCCGAACTCAACTCTGACACAATCCAAATTTTGGCTTGTCAGGGCTAAAAAGGTTATTTTCTGGTGCTGCTATTTTGAATTGTCTAAATTACAACTTCACGTTTCAGATAAAATAGTAGAGCATTGGTAATGAAGTCTTGAAGTGCATAAAATTGCAGGAACTAATGACTAAATGATTAATCAAAATATAATAGTCTGCATCAAAAGAAATGCAATGCCTCACTTCAATATGTAATTAAATGTAGAACAGAATTTACAAACGCTGAAGCAGTTTATAAGCAGTTTATACAAATGACCGCTAGATGGGAGTGTCCTACAGTTCACTGCTTTGTATACTTCCGTTCAAAAACAAACAATTGTATATTTACTGTCAATGATAATCATGATGGAATAGAATAGAATAGAATAGAATAGAATAGAATAGAATAGAATAGAATAGAATAGAATAGAATAGAATAGAATAGAATAGAATCAATGGTTTAGGATCAGGTAATTGTTGAATTGTAATCCTGTGCAGTCCTTTGAGACATTTTTGTGATTAAGGGCTATATAAATACATGTGACTTGACTTGAATAGAATAGAATAGAATAGAATAGAATAGAATAGAATAGAATAGAATGGTTTGGGATCAGGTAATTGTGGAATTGTAATCCTGTGCAGTCCTTTGAGACATTTTTGTGATTAAGGGCTGTATAAATACATGTGACTTGACTTGAATAGAATAGAATAGAATAGAATAGAATAGAATGGTTTGGGATCAGGTAATTGTGGAATTGTAATCCTGTGCAGTCCTTTGAGACATTTTTGTGATTAAGGGCTATATCAATAAATGTGACTTGACTTGAATAGAATAGAATAGAATAGAATAGAATAGAATAGAATAGAATAGAATAGAATAGAATAGAATAGAATAGAATCAATGGTTTGGGATCAGGTAATTGTGGAATTGTAATCATGTGCAGTCCTTTGAGACATTTTTGTGATTAAGGGCTATATAAATACATGTGACTTGACTTGAATAGAATAGAATAGAATAGAATAGAATAGAATAGAATAGAATAGAATGGTTTGGGATCAGGTAATTGTGGAATTGTAATCCTGTGCAGTCCTTTGAGACATTCTTGTGATTAAGGGCTATATAAATACATGTGACTTGACTTGAATAGAATAGAATAGAATAGAATAGAATAGAATAGAATAGAATAGAATAGAATAGAATGGTTTGGGATCAGGTAATTGTGGAATTGTAATCCTGTGCAGTCCTTTGAGACATTTTTGTGATTAAGGGCTATATAAATAAATGTGACTTGACTTGATTAAAATAGAATAGAATAGAATAGAATAGAATAGAATAGAATAGAATAGAATAGAATAGAATAGAATAGAATAGAATGGTTTGGGATCAGGTAATTGTGGAATTGTAATCATGTGCAGTCCTTCGAGACATTTTTGTGATTAAGGGCTATATAAATAAATGTGACTTGACTTGAATAGAATAGAATAGAATAGAATAGAATAGAATAGAGTAGAATAGAATAGAATAGAATAGAATAGAATAGAATAGAATAGAATAGAATAGAATAGAATGGTTTGGGATCAGGTAATTGTGGAATTGTAATCCTGTGCCGCCCATTGAGACATTTTTGTAATTAAGGGCTATATAAATAAATGTGACTTCAATAGAATAGAATAGAATAGAATAGAATAGAATAGAATAGAATAGAATAGTTTGAGATCAGGTAATTGTGGAATTGTAATCATGTGCAGTCCTTCGAGACATTTTTGTGATTAAGGGCTATATAAATAAATGTGACTTGACTTGAATAGAATAGAATAGAATAGAATAGAATAGAATAGAATAGAATAGAATAGAATAGAATAGAATAGAATAGAATAGAGTAGAATAGAATAGAATAGAATAGAATAGAATGGTTTGGGATCAGGTAATTGTGGAATTGTAATCCTGTGCCGCCCATTGAGACATTTTTGTAATTAAGGGCTATATAAATAAATGTGACTTCAATAGAATAGAATAGAATAGAATAGAATAGAATAGAATAGAATAGAATAGAATAGAATAGAATAGAATAGAATAGTTTGGGATCAGGTAATTGTGGAATTGTAATCCTGTACAGTCCATTGAGACATTTTTGTGATTAGGGGCTATATCAATAAATGTGACTTGACTTGACTTGAATTGACTTGACTTGAATAGAATAGAATAGAATAGAATAGAATAGAATAGAATAGAATAGAATAGAATAGAATAGAATAGAATGGTTTGGGATCAGGTAATTGTGGAATTTTAATCCTGTGCAGTCCTTTGAGACATTTTTTGTGATTAAGGGCTATATAAATAAATGTGACTTGAATAGAATAGAATAGAATAGAATAGCCTTTATTTCTATTGATATCAACGTGTTGAACTATTGTATGCAACGACATTAGACAGGATCAACATGCTATAAAGACTTTAAAGAGAAAACTCCTTCGACTCACATGGTGACCAAACCGCACCATTTTTTCTTGCCCAGCCTTTTACAAGGTTTTAGTTTTTTTGGGGGTACCGGTAGCAGCAAGATGTCAGAAAATCATGTCAGCTCCTCACATGGGTGACTCAGGTGTGCTTCTGTCTGCTAGTATGACCAGTAAGTGTACACTTTCTCTACATTTCATTAAGATTGTGAGTTATCAGCGTTAGTCAAAAGTATTAATCATATTACTACTAGTGGTACATGTGCCATACACTCACAGTCCGCCTTGTAGGACTAGCATATTTTGGTTCAGAAGGACTTTTGGAAGTACTCAGTCGATACACTTTAGAAACTTTCACTTTAGGGTGTACTCACTTTTGTGGTATTGTTACTGACGGCTATGTTTGAAGTTTTAAGAGGGTTAAAATAAATTTACACTGCTAGAGTAGCTTTACATATACTACCTTTAGTTAGGTCAAAGTGATGTTTTTTCAGTGTGGTTCTACTAAACATTTAAATGAAATATCTGCAGAAATGGGAGGTGTGTCCTCACTTTTGTGACATACTGTACATCAGTTGTCCATGTGTGTTTGCACAATTCTTGCCCCCTTTTGTGTTGAGACGCACTGGCAGCAGCTGTATGCCGGATGAATGCAGATTGTCAGAATACACATTGATGTTATTATATTTGCATGTAAGTTTTTTTAATGGATCGTTACAAAGGCAGCCAATAAGGATTTTGACTGACGAGGGTCGTCTTTTCTTCCTCTGCATGTTTGCCTTTATTTCTAGATTAAGAGTTATGAGTTTGATCAAAATAAGAGTTAAGAGATAAGCAGTTCTTCTGAAGTTTTTTACAGAATATTCCGAGCACAGGTGAGTTATGGAACAATGGATGTAGGAATTTACAATTGCAAGGTCAAAATGGCTCACAATCCCTTTAATGCTGGGAGGTCGGTCCATGAGTAAACAAAAACGAAATGGGAAAATGGCCAGCAAGCACTATTTTATTGAAAGGGCAGTATGGAAGAACAAAACTTTGAGGAAAATGAAATATAGAGTAGAGTTGGTCTTGGCACTGGTAGGGACATATCGCCCTTTTTTAGGTATCACATTATAGTGGGTGGGAAAAAAACAACGATTCATCAATATTGGTGAAGATATGTCCCTGCCGTTAATGCACAAACAACGCCCTTGCATAAAATACAGTGGTAGTTAACATTTCAACTTGACCCCTTGTTCACACTAATTCTAACCAGTAGTGATATCGTTCAGAGCCACTTTCTGGCCACAATACAAAACACAACTGAAATAATGGAAAAGATGAGTAATATATATCTGTCAACCTCCACGGCTCCATGCCCGTAAGAACTGTCGTATTTTCCCGTATAAAATAAAAAAAAAATCGTACACCATATTTTTTCTTCTCGGAACAATGCATGATCAGAAATCCCCAGGTGGCAGATGCATGCACACAGTAGCATCAAACCGCTCGCTTCGTTTGCAACGAAAAAAACGATACCGAGATAGAGGCTTCCGCGGCGAACTCGTTACACTTCATTGATTTGCCATTTCGTGATAGTCGGTGTATACCGGATGGTACCCGTCATTGACAAATTTGAGTTTTTCCGTACAGATTTCCTTGTACTCGTCTTAAAATGCATAAAACACGTACTTTGTACGGCAAAACCGTACAGGTTGACAGGTATGATAATAATGTTAGAATAAACTAATCAATCAAGAAGCCGAATAATGATTACTAAATACATGCATAGATTAAGACGCTAAATCATTTTGACTAAACGGGACATTGGAACCCCGCGACCTAACTGAGGATAAGCAGTGTAGATAATGGATGGATGAAAGGAAGAAGTTATAAATGACTTAAATGATTACATTAATCCCAGGGTTGGGTACGGTTACTTTAACTGGATTACTTTCAATCACTTTTGGATTACTCCAATACCAAATATGCTAATAAAAGACAAAAGAAACTAAATATGAATAAAATGACTACATTTTGTGCAGGCTTGGGGAGTAACGGAACACATGGAACGGCAAAAATGATGTTGCAAGCTGTTTGGATTTATTTTCATTTTGTTTCTGTCGCATTTTATGTTAGTTTTGCCGGAGATCAAAGAGATCAAAGCCAGGAGAGAAAGCTTACCACCTGGTGTGAGTCATCATTTTATTCATATTTAGTTTATTTTGTCTTTTATTAGCATATTTGGTATTGGAGTAGACCAAAAGTAATTAAAAGTAATCACGGTAAAGTAACCCTACCCAACCCTGATTAATCCTTAATACCAACCTTATTTTCATGTCAACAAGATGTGGGAATAATGGTGGCGTTTCTATGCGTGCCTGAGGTTTTTTTCTATCTCGAGATCGTGTGCGTGACGTCAGAGCTCCGCTTGAATGGACGCACGCGCTCACCAAACGCTCCACGCGCGTCACAATTTGGCAGACTCGAGTGTGGTTCGGTCGCGTCGCTCTACCCCGCTGCAGCATCGCAGCAAAGGAAAGCAAAAAAAGGAGAGCCAAGAAGAAATCGTCAGTCTTCCACGCTTGCGAAAGCGACACTTTGCGTGACATGTGACGCGCTTTCCCATTCGACCTGACATGTCCAAGAAAAAGAGCATGGACGTCTGCCTGCGTAGACTCAAACAGGAGCTGGTACGTGGATTTGAGGATTTCTATTACGCTTGATGCGCTTGCTTGTTCAATTCAAATGATGACGGAGTGAGGTGAAGTTATAACGAAAAAGAACGATTTCATTCGTGTTTATGTGATTAAGATACATTTAAAATACACTATTGACCTACATGCGCGTGCACTATCATGACCCGTGGGTTGGCGCGCGCGCGTGCAAGCTACAGTGTCTTCTTTTCCACTGTACGTGTACATTTATGTCATTGTGTGCAAACAATATTGAAATGGAAATATTCACATTTTATTCGTTTAGTCTGTGCCTTGGCATCAATGTTCCCTGTGATTTTCCACGGGTCTGAGCGTTCACACAAAGTCGGTGAGCAGCGCTTGAAACGGCAGTGAGCAACCATAATCCCAAGTGTGGCAAGATAATTCATTATCAAACACGTCCAAAACTTGACATCAAGTTACATTTTGCTGAGTTTCCGGCAATGCAAAATTATTTTTCTCTTTTGAATGAATTGACTTAGGTACTATTGCAAAGGTTGTACGGCCGACAAACGTCGTTTGTTCTTACAATTCTTTCACAAGATATCCATTTCTTTTTATTTCCTGATATATTTTGTCGCATAATATTAACAATTTTGGGGGCTTATTTAGTCGGTTGTAAGATACAGAACTGTACTTAATCACATTTTTAGTGGAAGTACAATGTTGGCAACAAGATTGACTTGATATAATTGGAAATTATTTGAATGCAACACAAACTTTTTCTTCTTTTTCCATGTTTTTTTCTACTTTTTTGTTACTTTTTTCCTTTTGTTCTCTATTTACTTTTTTCCTACATTTCTTTCTTTTCTTTTTTTCTGGCTTTTTTTTCTAAACGTTTCCTTCTTTTTTTCTCAGCTTTTCACTACTTTTTCATTTTGGTATTTTTTTCTTTTTTGTTCTATTCCCCCCTTCTTTTAAGTCATGCTGTGCATAATTTGACATAATATATGGTCATGTTGGGATTAAAGAAGCAAAAACAACCTGAGGAGCCGTTTAAGATCCGAAAGAGCCGGTTCCTTTTAGTGAGCCGAGCCGAAGAAGCCGGTTCTCTACTAACTTTACTCAACTTCGTTGTACTTCGACTCGACTTCAAAATACCGCATTTAGGACACAATGTCAGGGGAACCCGTGTTTTTTTACCTTCATGCACTGTAACTTTGAGTTAAGTCGCTTCTTAATTAGTAATTTTGAGCCCTCATTTTTGTGCGCTGGCTAGATTTTCTTGTGCGCTTAGAATGTGCGAGCAGTGCGCAATTGCGCACGCGCGCAGCTTAGAGGGAACACTGCTTGGCGTATTTGCATACATTTTATTAATTTATTAGTATTATGTATTTTGTTATTATTTGATTTTGCATCATAGTCATCGTATTGAATACACATTATTTTCCGATTTAATACAAAATTAAATCGGATCATAATAATTGTTGTTATTACTCAGTCCAAGATGAAGACAATATATTGTTTAGAAAAGGAATGGGCACATTTTTTGAGTCGTGGGCAGCATCGTGTTACACAATTTTTCATGATGGGGGGACCAGGAGAAAAAAAAAATTGCTGATTGATGTATTTAATTTTTTGGGGATATGCCGGTACAGAGCCTTGAATCTTATACATAGACAATACATAAGCCTATATTAATTTGTCTCGTTTGCAACAATATGCACGGGTTATATGTCATTGAATTTTTTTTTTTATAAAGGCGCCTTTCAATCCAATTGGTTTTGGAACACTGCTAATCCTCAGTAGGGTCACGGGGTTGCTGGAGCCCATCCCAGCTAAAGGGTAGCACGGTGGCGCAGTGATTAGCGCTTGTTCGGCACAGTTCATGAAATGAGTTTGCACGTTCTCCCGTGCTTGCGTGGGTTTCCTCCGGGCACTCCCACTTCCTCCCATATTCCAAAAGGTCAGGTTGATTGGCCGGTTCAAATTGTCCCTAGGGAGCGAGTTGTCTGTCCCATGTGCCCAGCAACTGGCTGGCAACCAGTTCAGGGTGTCCCCTGCCCACTGCCCAAAGGTGGCTGGGATGGGCTCCAGCACTCCCGCGACCCTACTGAGGATAAGCGGTGCAGATAATGGATGTATTGATGGATGGTTATGGAACACTCAAAATTAATAAATAAATGAATTCATTTATAAATAAAACATAATAAAAAAAATAGAATATCTCCCTCATTTAACACTAAGTTCGATCAAAATTTTGGTATTTGGTATCATCTTCCAGATCCATCACAACTCTTACAATTGCAGCGGGAATTGTATAGTTCCTTCTACATTCCAAAAACATTCCTGGCAGGTTTCTTGGTGATTCCAAATCATACTACTAGCGGTTCGGAAAATGAATGAATGCATGAATGAATGAAATAATGAATGAATAGTAGTCTAATAAGTGTTGATGCGGGATATAGTGTTATTTCAGAATATTATTTCTCATATAATCATCGCCAAAGCCTTTGATTTGGTCATTAATTTGTGACTATGTAAGATTCAGCGACTCCTATAGGGCAGGAGAATCAAAGTTCTTGGATGTACAATGACAGCTCTTCAGAGTTGATTCTCTTTGAAAAGGTGTATAATAGCCAAAGGAGTCAATGTGCTTGAGCTGCTCGTCATTGTGAAGGTCGAGATGACTCAGGCAAGCATGCAGACAGTCATTAGTGTTACCTCGAAAAACCAATCATCACGTCCTTCCACGAGATACGTCAATAATTTTACTGCTGGTGTCTTTTCACCCAAGGAATCAGGAGATCATTCAATGGAACAGTATTTTGTAAAACATTATTAAAGAGATAGTGTGTATTGTTTGATGATTACATGTCGCTGCATTGTGTAGTGCAACTGAAATCGAGCGCTATAAAGCACAAGGAAGGAGTGATACAACTGCACAATTTTTATAGCAAGATGGCCGACTATCATGTCAGCTCCCTCAAGGTGAGGCTCTTGTTATGGAAAACAAATGCAAATTTCACAAACGACAAGTATTTTATAAAATGCACTGCCATGTGTGTTTGATTATGGTTGAAATCAATGTTTTTCTTTTTTTTTCCTTTTTTTTTAAATGAGGTTTTTCTTAACCACTAGGGGGCACTAATTAATATGATCTGCCCTGAAGTTGATTGAAGGACTATTGATAAACCACATTATTTGTTAAATATTTCTAACCAAATAGTAGCTCCTGCAGATTAGACAGGGGTCTGCAACGTTTTCCAAGCTTATTTGATTGATTACAGTAAAAGCCTAACAGTTTTTTTAAGTTTATTTCTGAAATAGCTTACCATGTTATTACTATATTGTTATTGTTTTTTAATTACTGTATTTTCCGCACTATAAGGCGCACCTAAAAGCCTTTATTTTTTTCAGAAGCTGACCATGCGCCTTATAATACAGTGCGCCTTATATATGGATCAATATTAAGTCGCAAAGTCTTGCAACTAAAGCAAGCAGCCGCCGACTAGATTTTCCCCCGAAGGCGAAGTCGTCCCCGGTGTATGCTGGGATTTATATACCGGCGTTTCATTTCCTAACCAATGTGTCAATCATCATTTGAATCAGTCACTATTGGCTAGTTATTTGGAGGTAAAGGGGGCGGATCCTTTTTATCATTTACAGGCTCGCATAGGCTAAAGGGGCGAAACAAAGCCTGCAATTGGCCGAAAAAGATGAATGTGAATCACACGTTGGGTTGCACTACGGCATAGAGAAAACATTTTTTACTATTCTGTATTTGTAAACATTTTACTCTCCTGGATTTACTACACTCTCGGTTGTAAGAAGACCATGGTTGCCTATTATTATTGAACGTGAGAACTTAGGTGAGCTATGCGGCTTTAGATTTTCCCGGTATCTTGTTTTAGAACGATCTTGATGTTTCTGTGATGAGTTGAGTGAACTAAATTCAATTCCAAGTGTGTATTGTCATATGCACAGTAAAGTTGAGAGCGAAAAAGAAAATAGAAACTAAGGAATGGTTGGCATATCTTGAATCCCAAGACTTTAACCTTCCGAATGATGTTTGGAACGATGCATTTGAGTGATTGGTGACATCGTACAGACACTGTTTCCGTACATGGCTGAGAACCGTATTTGCTTTTTGCAAGCTTTGAGAATGTTAAGGGGGTAATAGTTTGACTGAACTATCTGACTGTTTTGTCGACGTTCCCATTGTACAACTTATAATCCGGCGCCTTATGTATGGAAAATATAGGACCATAAACTATTTTTTGGGGGTGCGCTCTATAACCCGGTGCGCCTTATAGTGCGGAAAATACGGTATGCTATTACTTGGTTGTGCTAATGAAGAGTATTGTTTCATTGTCTTGAAAAAAGGCACTGAGCACATATATGTAGATGGACTGATTAAACAACAATGTATTAACTGTTTCTATTGGCAGTTGTAAAATGCATACTACCGATAGAAAAAACAAATCCTTTTCATTGTTTACATTTTTTTATGTTTGTAGAAAATCAGAGACCCATCACTGGCAAGGTGTTTTCAGAACCCCAGGGTATCATGTTAACCCCTGATTTAATGAACTTTGCAAGAATACCTTTAAGCCAGAATTGACAGATTTCCTCCTTAGAGGGAAATGTTGTATTGTTTTCCGCCTCCAAGTAGTAAACACAATTTCATTCATTTTAAAATATGACTTGAATAATAAGCAAAAATACATGCGATATCATATAATCGTGCATTTTTCAAATTATTGGTCGCTTGAAAATTTTGCATATATTTTACACAACAGGCGCTTTGCTTGAAGGGAGCTGAAATAATTATCAGACGTATTTCTTCTGTGGATACCCCAAAAAAACAAAACTTCACAAAAGGCTGGGAAAAAACAAAACAGAAGAAAAAAGGTGCGGTTTGGTACTTTGTATCCTTCCTTGTGCTTTTTACAACTCAAATTCAGATACTCCACACCAGAAGTGTCCAAACTTTTCAGAAAGCTGGCCAGATTTGGTTCGATGAAAATGTGTGAAGTCCGACTATTCAGCCTGGCATTGTTTGGACAGTCTTCAATGAAATCACTATCGGTGTAAGGTTTGCAGTGCTTGGCCATCAGCGTCGCGACCTTGTAACTCGCCTTTGTAGCATTGTAATTTGACCCGCAGGGTCTAGTGAAAAAGTGCTGCTGTGACGTAAAAACAGCTTCCAGTTACTTCACCTTTTCACAGCGTTTGTTTGTAATTACGCTTTTTGTAGTCAGCTTGTTTTCGTTTGATATTATATTCTTTCAAAACACACACAGTCCCTTCGTAAATTAGGCAGACGCGGTAGTTTCAGATTTCGATGAAAAAATACTCTTGAAAGCGGCGGCCCTCACAGTCAACTTTCCTTTTTTTTAAAGTCACCATGTCAGAAATGGAATGGGCTAAATCCTCACAGAAACCAAAGGGCTACTGCTATCATCTGGTGAAATTGTGATTTATCTGTTTTTTGTAAAAATTTGATCACAACCTGTAACTGGCCCCTGGGCCGCACTTTGGACATGCTGGTCTACAAAATACGGCATATAGTGGTAAAATACTGTAGTGTACCCCTAATCCTGTCGTTCAGGTTTTTGGTGCTTTTTTAGAATAGAAAATAATTGGCTTTGTCAGTGTGTATGTTGTAGAGCACAGGTGTCAAACAGGCGGCCCGTGGGCCAGATCAGGCCCACCCATGGTTTAAATCCAGCCTGCAAGAGAACAGTGGTAGAAGCGCAAGAGGAAAATGAGCTGTAGTTTTAAATATTTCCACCGGATGTCACCAAAGCCAGTTAACACTTGCAAAACAATTGTGGTCGTATTTCTCTCTTTCTCTCTGACTCACTTTTTTTTATGTATTTCTCCCTCCTTTTCTTTCTCCTGTTCACTCTCTCTTTCTCTCTCTTTTTCTCTTTTCTTTATGTCTCTCTCACTCTCTAACTCTTTATTTTTCTCTGTCTTGCTCTCTTTCTATTTTCTCTCTCTAATTTACACTTTAATTCTCTTTCTTTCTATTTTCTTTCTTTCTCACCCTCTTTCTTTCCCTTTTTAACCCCCCTCTCTCTCTCTCTCTGTCTCCCTCTCTCAACTCACTTTGTCTCTTTTTCTCCCGCTGACTCTTTTTCTTTCTGTCGTTTCACTTCTCTCATTCTTTTTATCTTTCTCTTTTTTCACTTTCTTTTTCTCTCTATATTCATATCCCCCTTCTCCATTCATATCTCTATTCTGCTCTCTCTTTTTCTCTCACTGTTACTCTGTCTCCCTTGTTCTCCCTATCTGTTTATCACTCTCTCTTTCCCTCTCTCTCTTTTTCTCCCTCTCTCTTTCTCTTAAACGTACTTGTCTGGGCCCCCGTGAGATTTTTTTAATAGCATTTGTGGCCCCCAGCTAAAACGAGTTTGACACCCCTGTTGTAGAGACTCATAGTGGTGTAAAAATACAGGTTCAACCCATGGCAAACTGTCTGTTATATCTTTCTATTTTCCAAGCTGAACAGTTTGTTTGCACGGGTGTCACCCGGTCGCTTGAAACACGTTTTGCTTGTTCAAGACGATACACATACTGTTATTTGCTGCACACCTTTATGAGCCTGTTGATGTTGACCTGCCTCCATATAGAAAGACCCTTGTGCTTCTTAGATGGCTCTATTCCTTTGCCCTTGACACAAACACACACACACACAACTGTTCATTTTTAATGAGCCGACTGGAGGAGCAGGAAGGAGTCTGATAACCTCGACGTTGGATACCCAGGCCCAACCCACCAAACAAGCAACAGAGACACATCTTAGAACTACTGCACAGGCACTTGTTTGTGTATGTGTGTGCGTGTAAGTGTGTTTGTGTGGGGGGTATATACTGGTATATTTATGAACATTGACTGAATATTAGTGCACCTCCAGGGCAGTTACAGTTGATTTCATGGGGTTTGGTTGCATGGGGCGGCAGTAGCTCAGGAGGTAGAGCGCTCGTCTTGGAATCAAGGGATCCCAGTTCGAATCCCGGCTCGTCCGTGTTACATGTCGAAGTGTCCTTGGGTAAGACACTGAACCCCTAATACCCCCAATAAGCAGGTTAGCGCCTTACATGGCTGCAAGGCCGCTATTGGGAAATGTGGAGCACACTGTAAAGCGCTTTGGGAAGTCATTGACTTGAAAAGCGCTATATAAATGCAGATCATTTCATTTCATTTCATTTGGTGACCTTGGAACAGAATAATGCTGTGGACAATATCTCTGTATTATTTGTAATTGCAACATCCTTTGCTGTCTGGTAATCCTGAAAGGGGGATGCCACATGTGCGGTCCCTTTTCAAGGTTTCTTCATTTTCCTCATGTTGAGGTTTTTGAGTTTTCCCTTGCCCTCATGTTGGTTCCAGATCAGGGGGGTGTTGTAATGATAGTCTGAAAAATAGTCTGTGTAAAAACCTGTGAAGCCCTTTGAGACTTTTTGTGATTAAGGGCTATACAAATAAAAATGACTTGACTTGACTTGACTTTCCATTTATTTCAATGGGAGAACGTGTTTCTATTTACAACTGTTTCATTATCCAACGTTACTGCTGGAACCAACTACATTTGTAAGTAACCAAATTCACTGTATAAGTCGCACAGGAGCACAAGTCTGAAAATGGGGTAAGGATTTTTTTATGCGTAGAATAAAACGTTTCTTTTGTAAATATTGGACTTATTTTGCTGCTACAAATTAGTATGAAATGATCTGAAATGATCTGCATTTATATAGCGCTTTTCAAGTCAATGACTTCCCAAAGCGCTTTACATTGTGCTTCACATTTCCCAATAGCGGCCGTGATCTGTGCAGCCATGTAAGGCGTTAACCTGCTTATTGGGGGTAATTGGGGGTTCAATGTCTTACCCAAGGACACTTTGACATGTAACACGGACAACCTGGGATTCGAACTGGGATCCCTTAATCCTAAAACGATCGCTCTACCTCCTGAGCTACTGTAGTGTATTATTCTACATAGAATTTTACATAGAATGTATTTTTGACTCAAGGCTTTACTTTTACACTCCACACATTTAAAGATGCAACATTTACAGATTTGCCCCCCAAAAAACTGTAAGCATTACGTTTTAATTAATAGGCATGTACTAAACTTTATTACCTTATTGTAACTTCATGAGCTTTAATTTAAATGTGACACTTGATCAACAGGGCAGCACGGCGGCGCAGTGATTAGCGCATGTGCGGCACAGTTCTAAGGTCTTGGGAACCTCCTGTGTGGGTTCAAATCCAGCTACGGAGTTTGCATGTTCTCCCCGTGCTTGCGTGGGTTTCCTCCGGGCACTCCGGTTTCCTCCCACATTCCAAAGACATGCATTTCAGGTGGATTGGCCGGTTCAAATTGTCCCTAGGTGTGAATGAGCGAGCGCGTTGTCTGTCCCTGTGTGCCCTGCGATTGGCTGGCAACCAGTTTAGGGTGTCCCCTGCCCACTGCCCGATGATTGCTAGGATGGGCTCCAGCACCTCCGTGACCCTACTGAGGATAAGCGGTGCAGCTAACGAGATGAGATGAGACTTTATTAACAAGGAGGAGGTTATACTTGAATAAGAGAGGAAACCTAAATTGTGTTAAAATACTGATGTTTCTTGGATAAGTGCGTCTTTGATGAGAATGCCAGATGATGTACAAGTCTTGAACTGTGCACAATATATTTGGATTTTTTTCTTCTTTATACTGTGTGTTGCAGAGTTTTACTATTGTTACTATTGTTTCCCTTAACCACTAGAGTTGTGGGGCATCATTTCTTGTGGTGTGTCTTTGGCAAGAACAGCCTGGTGGTGCCCCTCCCTCTCCAGGCCAGTTGCACAGTTTACTGTTCTATAAAGTTAAACCACCTCGATTATCACAGCAGAGACACTCCAGTTGAGTTCAGAATTGGCATGAAGGTAGCTCACCTCGGGGCGAACAGACTTTATTCAAAGCGAGCAAATCACATAAATGGTGACATATGGTTGTTAAATTAATGTTGAATACGGTTTTGAAACATTTTATCTTTGTTTATGTTATGTCTCAAACAAAAAAGGCATTTGAAACAGGGTGTGCATACCTTTTACACCATACAACTACCGCTATAAATAAAAATGACTCTTCATGCATCAGTAGGGCTTTGAAGATACTTGTCACAATACAAAGCGTTTAAATGTCTTAAACTTTATTAGAACAAGGGTAAGTCTCCAAGCGCGCAGGTCGTATCTCGTCAGAACATCATACGAGCAGACCGATGATGCAAGAAGTGCAGCAGGGCAATAAAGGGCTCACCCGCGGCTATGCTTTCTTCATCGTCTTTAAATCAGACCTGACGGATGTTTCCTAATGAGATACTTTGGGCTGTCTGCGCCTTTTAAAAAGACGTCCAAAAGATCCGCGCTTTTAAAGCATCTAAATGCCAGGCTAAAAGGTTGCAGACGCTGACATATTTGGGCCACACGCTACAGCCAATAGTAAGCTAGAGTGTGGAATAGCGAGGGACCTTCGTGATGGGATATGAAATATTAATGAAACTTCTGAAGGAAAAAAAAAGATTTGAGTTAGCCCTTCACAAGTCAAATCAAGTCAAGTAAACTCATGTTTATTTGAATAGCCCTTAATCACAAGGAGTCTCAAAGGGCTGCACAGAACACAGATGATTGAAAACCACAGATTATTATTGCACCATCACCTGATCTGAAACCGACATGAGGGCAAGGAAAAACTAAAAAGCCACAGAATGAGGAAAATGAAGAAACTTTGAGAAGGGACCGCACATGAGGTAATCCCCCTTCCAGAATGACCAGGCTGCAATGGATGTTGCAATAACAGTACACGGATATTGTCAACATGAAATATAGGTCATTCATAAGATAAAGAATCTAAGTGTGTTTTAAACCTAGATTTGTGGCAAGCGCCCTCTTCTATGCGGCAGCATGTTGGGGAGGCAGCATCATGAAGAAGGATGCCTCTCGTCTCAATAAACTGGCGAGGAAAGCGAGCTCTGTTGTGGGCACAGAGCTGGACTGCCTGACAACTGTAGCTGAGAGACGGGCACTGAAAAAGCTGCGTTCAACCATGGACAATTCATCACATCCACTACACAGCATTATATCCAGACAGAAGAGCAGCTTCAGCGACAGACTGCTGTCACTGTCTGACTGAAGAGATCTTTTCTTCCTCATGCCATGAGGCTCTTTAACTCCACTCCATGAGTAAAGGCCCACATTAAACCACACCCCCTACATTGCATATTACCGTACTTTTATTGCAGTGTGTATTTTATGTAGCACTATTTAAATACTCTATACAACACGCTACAGTGGGTATTAGCACGTTACATTGGGTATTTGTATATTGTATTCCTTTTGCTTTATTATTGTATTGTTCTCAGCGAAGGGATGCTGCTGGAAATGTGAATTTCGCTGCGGGGATAAATAAAGTATCTATCCATCTATCTATCTATCTATCTATCTATCTGTAGATCTCAGATGGGCATACAGCACCGGGGCCCAAATGGAAAATGCTCTCGAACCTGCAGATCTCTTCCTGGCTCTCGGGATCACTAGTAGACCAGCATTTCCAGAGCGAAGGCTCCGGACAGGAACAAAGAAATTAAATCTTAAAGATATGAGGGAGCAAGTCCATGCATCATTTTGTATAACACCAACGGAACAAAAACAAGTGGTTTTAACAAATGGTTTTGACTCTGTTTATGATTTATTGTATGTATCCATATATAACTAAAAAACAATTACCGGTATAAAAAATAACTCAAAGTTTGGTTTCACATTATACACAAGTTTTACAGTAGTATATGGCCGTATCTGCGCAATGATTGTTCAGTCAAATAATATCGCTGACCACAATCGCAAAACAGTAGATGAAACAAGAATCTGGTCGTGGAGGTGAGAGTCTTGAATTCCAACGACTAAACCACCAGTGTTTTGGATGACAGATGGGAAGGCATTAGAATGTATCGCATTATCACCCTATTTTTACAGTGTCAGACAAATGTTAGAGAATGCAGAAAACAGACAGAAGTCCTAAAAGATATAAATAAACGCAAAAAAGCAAGATGAGGGACACAATTCTTTGGTGTTTACCTTCATCTCATCTCATCTCATTAGCTGCACTGCTTATCCTCAGTAGGGTCACGGGGGTGCTGGAGCCCATCCCAGCAATCATCGGGCAGTGGGCAGAGGACACCCTGAACTGGTTGCCAGCCAATCGCAGGGCACACAGGGACAGACAACTCGCTCGCTCATTCACACCTAGGGACAATTTCGACTGGCCAATCCACCTGAAATGCATGTCTTTGGAATGTGGGAGGAAACCGGAGTGCCCGGGGAGAACATACAAACTCCGCACAGGAAGTCCGGTAGCTGGATTTGAAAGCAAACACAGGAGGTTCCCAAGACCTCAGAACTGTGCCGCACGCGCGCTAACCACTGCGCCGCCGTGCTGCTTACCCTGTCAAAAATTATTTTAATCAACCACGTTTGTCACTTGCAACGCTTAGTTTAAGCTGAGAAAAATTAAAACATTTTCCCAAAATGTTGAATCCAAAATTAAATGTTATGCACAAGTAATTGATATTTAAAGTGATTGTATTCTGTTACAGTTGCAGACAAAAAGACATAATCAATTTACAGGTATATTTTGTAAAAATAAGGATTTTTTTGCAGGATTACAATTTTATTTTAAAGCATATTTTTGTTGCACATAGTAGGGGACAATGATGAAATCCGGTGAGCATTGGTTTTAACGTTTTATTATTTTACTCGTTCTCATTAGCTTTGTTTACATTCGCCATGTATGTTTGCACCTCTTTGCACACACACACACACACACACACACACACACACACACACACACACACACAATCTAGGCACCTTAGCAAAACAACAGAAAAGTGTCATATGATTAAAATTTAAATAACGAGGCAACATCAAAAAACAAATATGAACATATAAATAACATGAAATGAAATGACTAATGCAATTTAAAGCCCTCTTCCACAGCATCCTCTCAAGCATCCACTCATTCACGTGATTCACTCATTCACATTTACATATACAGTACATATTTGCGCTTATAAATTGTTTGTGTCCATCACAATTTTAATCACTGACACTAGAAAGACAGAGAGAGATGACAAGACATTCCAGATTTTTTGGGAGAAGAGTAAATCTTTCTACAATGTTTAAGACAAAATTATTGTGCTTACCGTAAATTCCGGACTATAGAGCGCACCTGATGATAAGCCGCACTCACCACATTTTAAGAGGAAAACCGAATTTGTACATACACAAGCCGCACCTGTATATAAGCCGCATGCGCCCACATTTAAACATGTAACACAAACACAAAATTAACCCAAACCTGACTTCAAGTCCCACGATCAAAACTGAATGTGGGGTTTTTAAGGGTTATTGATCTATCTTCGTTATTCATTATCCATTATCCGTTATCGGTCAGTTCATTATATGCTACAAAGCCTAGGAGCCGGGACACTTACTCTCAGCCCAAAGGCTAAGCTAAGGTCCTAGCCCTAAAGCCTTGTTGCGATCATTGCGAATGCACCGTTCCCGGAGGTACTGCAATACCGGGCCGATGCGTGGAGTGGACAGAGCAAGCTCTTATTCCATCTCCGGAATGCAAAAATCAAAAGGCCAAGCTAAGGACCTAGTATCTAAGGCCAAGCTAAGGACCTAGCTAGGCCAAGCTAAGGACTTAGCCAGAAGTTTCTGGTCGTGAAGCAGATAGTACACAATCCATCCGGGCCAAGCTAAGGTCCCAGCATCAAACCCAGATAGCTATCCTAGCCACAAACACACATATCCTTCGTTAAAGTCCACAGTCCAAAAATCACAGCCGGCAGAATGAACGGAAAATGATACCGGTACTTAAGGTTTGATGCAGACCTGCAGAGTCCGGGTCCCGTTGAAAGTAATCCAAGGAAAAAATTGTATATTTCCAAAGGTAAGGGTGGGAAAAATATATCAGATGAACACATTTACTCACGCAACTCCTTTTTCTTTAACCAACTTTTTACCCCCTCTTCTTTCCCTGTCTGTCCCACACCTTTAGCGGTCCCCACTTAAACTCGGCACCCCGCGTTTGTTCCGCCCCTCATTTTTCGTTCACCCGTATCAGAATAAGTGTCTAAAATAACTACAAATAAATACATTACAAAAATATACAGTTGCAAATACATATTATACATGGGTTACACATATTTAAAAAGAAAGACTGTACACCGAGAGAGTTTTCAAAGTTTTAATAATAATAATATAGCTTTGACAGGACAGTTAATGGTAGCAACACTCGAGCGCCGCTAGCGGCCGTTAGAAAAATTGCATAAATTGGCCGCATCACCGAATAAGCCGCGGGGTTGAAAGTTAGGGAAAAAATTAGCGGCTTATAGTCCGGAATTTACGGTACTTTTATGGGACGGTATATATTATGCACCTCCTAGTGGTAAAAAATAACATCCACGGAAAAAACAATATCGATTTGAGTTACAAGCAAAAACACATAGAATAAAATAGAATAGAGTAGAATAGAATAAAACAGAATAGTGATGACCCTGGGGATGAAGCTTTCTGTCATAAACAAGCACACTGTGTTTAACGGGGGAGTGTTTGTTTTTGTTTGTGTTGTGGGTACTGTCACATATAACAGCCTGCTATGGTCTCACAGACCTTTCGATCATCCATATGTAATCATTCATAATTGAAGCCATGCACTCTCATCGACATCTGAACACATGTCCGAGGGTGCAACTCCCCCCGCAAATAATCTCGCCCCGCCGACTCTCCCTGATTCATTGTTTCTCCGTTTCTGCCTGAGTGACCCCAGAACCCTTCTTGCAGTTTGGAGATTAATCTGGGCTCTTATTTCTCATTGGTTACCCCCAAGTGAGACTTCTCTATATATACATCCAGACACATTAGGGCCAGTTAGGATGGTGAATTTGTAACATGACAGGCTGACTCCAGAAACGGTAAGAGGATGATATCATCAATAATAATATTGCAGTTTATGAAGAAATAGATTGATTTTTTCCATATGAATAAGAAGTCTTAACTTTTTCTTTAAAGGGGCAAATTTGGCCAAAATCCTGTTCATTTAATGACGTAATCATAGTCTAACAGCGGTCCCCAACCTTTTTTAAGCTGAAAGTTTATTTTTGTTACAATTTAGCGCAAAGGGCACACAATTTAATATGCATTTCTAGAGTAAACAATCATTATGTTAATATTTTGTTGTTACTATATTGTTAATAGGTTAACATTTGGAAGCTAGGTAAAATAGACTCAGTCACCCTCTAAAAAAACAACATTTTAGTAGAAAATCACAATGACCCAGCACTGGTTGCGCTATATTCAGAACAGCTATCTTTTGGGGGCACCCTGGTGCACACGGGCACCACGTTGGAGACCGCTGGTCTAACACCATTGAGTGTTGCTGGATCTCAAAACAACTATATTTTGAATTTGAATTGGAATTGTATCAACAAGATTAAACATGGCACTCTAGGATAAACATATAATAAAGCCTTTTAGAGAAAAATTATCTTATCTAAAAAATGTCAGGATAAATAGGCAAAGTACTGCTTAGAGAATAGTTCAATCTAATTTTAAAAGCAACAAATCCCAAATGAGTTTATAAATAATATATGCTTACCATTTTTTTCTATACAATATCCATTTTTCAATACAACTGGCAAAATATATATTTTTCACAGTCCTGCGCCAATTTTAACCATGAGGAATTCAAATAATAGAATAGAATAGAATATACCTTTATTGTCATTGTTACAAAATGGGTTAACATATTGTGACAACGAAATTGGGCATGACACTCCAGTTTCACACATTCACGGTGATGTAAAAAAAGCCAAGAAGATAATGGAACAGAGAAGATAAGGCTATAAAACAAGGAGAATAAGGTTATAGTTAAAATTTACACAATATTTACACAATCAGTGTGCTTGTTTATGACAGAAAGCTTCTTCCCCAGGGCCATCACTATTCTATTCTATTCTATTCTCAGAACTCAAATCAATATTGTTTTTTTTCGTGGATGGGTTTTTTTTTACCACTAGGAGGTGCATAATATATACAGTCCCATAAAAGTAAGCACAATAATTTTGTCTTAAACATTGTAGAAATATTTCTCTGGAATGTCTTGTCATCTCTCTCTCTGTCTTTCTAGTGTCAGTGAATAAAATTGTGATGGACACAAACAATTCATAAGCGCATTATGTACTGTATTTTTAAATGTGAATGAGTGAATCACGTGAATGAGTGGATGCTTGAGAGGATGCTGTGGAAGAGGGCTTCAAATTGCATTAGTCATTTCGTTTCAGTTTGGTATCGTCATACAGTTTGGTATTGTAAGGGTTTGTGCAATTATGCGTTTGGTGCAAAAATAGTCAATAATAACTTTGTCATTTGCGTGTTTAAAAATGACCACCAAAATCAATGGGCACGATCCACAAAGTGGGTTATGGAGGGCGTGTGACTCAGAACTTGGCCACGAGGCAACTTTCCTGTCTGTGTGCCTTCGAGAGTTGTGTCTCATGACTCAGCCCCGAGAACAGACAAGAGGGGGAAGATGACAAGAGTATGATTGCAGCAGGAGGTGATGCAGAAGTGTGAAAAACATGCTTGAGTGTCCTGATTACATATTTCTACTAGTACATGGTACATAAGTTGGATTATATGTAGCTTTCTATAACAACAATGGCTAAAATTGAAGCTGCATTTGCTCATTGATGATAATATAATAATAACGTATCACATTGATTTGGGATGCATCGTCCATCTGGATGGATCTGATCACCTGTGACTTTCTTTAAACCTTTAAATATAAGACCCTAAGGAGAAGGAGAGAGATTTTTCAAGAATTAACTGGCTCAGAGACAGTTTCTTCTCCAGGGCCATCACCATCCTAAAGGAGCGCACAAGACTGTGTGAAAAAAAATATGTATAGCCATGTATAGAAATGTGGGTCATCTTTTCTCTTGACCCGTTTTGGAAATACCTTGCTGCAAAATGTCATTCCACACCATTGTTTTTGTTTTAAATATCCAAAGATGGAAATTAACTCTGGCAGCACGGCGGGGCAGACTTCCTGTGCGGAGTTTGTATGTACTCCCCCGTGCTTGCGCAGGTTTCCTCCCACATTCCAAAGACATGCATTTCAGGTGAATTGGCCAGTCCAAGTAGTCCCTAGGTATGAATGAGCGAGCGAGTTGTCTGTCCCTGTGTGCCCTGCGATTGGCTGGCAACCAGTTTAGGGTGTCCCCTGCCTACTGCCCAAAGATGGCTGGGATGGGCTCCAGCGCCCTCGCGACCCTACTGAGGATAAGCAGTCCAGATGATGGATGGATGGAAATTAACTCTATTTTAAAGCAGGGCTTTTGGCTCATATGCTATATTTCCAGGCTCCATGGGCTTCTGTCTTTGAAGTGTTGCTGACTTTACTGATTAATAAAAACACAAAAGTGGTAAAGGTATGAGGATTTTGTTGGTTTCAGCTAAGAGAAAAGAATACAGTACTGGACTGATGTCTGTAAAGCGATGGTGGAAAGGCAGTGAAAGTGAAAGTGTTTTGCAGCTGTCGTGGGTTGGATTCCCTCTTGAATGCAGGACATATGGGTCAATGTGGACATCCAGCCAAAAATGCCTGTCGACCTGTTTTTTATTAGGACACTTCACACTCTTGTTATTGAATTAAAAAGAGGAACGCCTGGTAGCACAAGGTTTGGATGCTATGAAACTGATTTGATTGTCATCTCTCTCGTTACTCTACAGGTGTCCATGAAAGAAGCAGGAGATGGCCTCCATAAGCAGATGAACTCCATGATGGGTGCACTCCAAGAACTGAAGCTCCTTCAGGTCCAGACCGCGCTTGATAACCTCAACCTGTCCGCTCGAGGTCAGAGACATCAGCAAGACGTGACTATTTCTGACACGTCAACGGGTGCTTCTGAAGCTCACAGAAGGTTTTGCTTTTCCAACGGCACCAGTCCAAGTCCAGAGCCAATTACAGACTTTTCACGGAGCCGATACAGTGAAGAAACTATGTCAACATCTAGTTCCAGTCTAGAAATGGACGGAAGTGAAGAAGACCTAGAGGCTGTACCACGGAGATGGTCGGGTTACGCAGCGCCGCAGGTAGATTTCTACGGGCCCACAGTGGGGAATCCCCCACCCGAGCCCTATATGCAGCAATCAAAACAAAACCAACCACTTGATCTACCAGGTATCCTTTACAGCCTCTCCAGAGAAGGTCCGTCCCTGGATAATGACTTTTCTCAGGACAGCACGGATGACTGGACTTCATCACTTATGAACCGATGCCGCAATCGCCAGCCTTTAGTGCTCGGCGACAATGTCTTTGCTGACCTTGTAGGGAACTGGCTGGACTTGCCAGAACCGGAAGAAGACGTAGATGAAGAAGAAGACAAGAGGGAGGCACGGGTGGAAGAAGGGGACAGTGACAGACCGGATTCTCCAGCGCACCCACTACGCCTTAGCCGCTCACAAGAGCTCTGCAGAAAGTTCTCACTCACGACAAATATCTTCAAGAAGTTTCTCAGGGGTGTTCGTCCTGACAGAGATAAACTTCTCAAGGAGCGGCCTGGCTGGATGGCACCTGAGATCTCAGAGGGAGACCTGTTCAAGAGGCCTAAAAAGGCGGTTTCAAAAAGCTCAAAAGGCAGCTTTTACCTGCCTTTCTGGGCGAGTGGACAGCAGGCCAAAGAACGCATTGAAACACATCCGGGTAGCCAATATCAGTTTCAGCAGTTCCAAGAGAAGCCGTTTACAGGGTTATATTTGGACCGAAGACCTCCAGAGGGGAGACTCCGGAAAATGCAGCCTTTGTTTGACTACAATACAGCTGTGTGGGTCTGAAGGCTTGGCCAAAAGACTGGTTCCAAAATGCAGGTGCAAGATCAATGAACAAAAGACACAAATGTCACAATTCTTGATGTCAGGTTTGGTTTGACAATCTAAAAAATTTTGTACGATCAAGAAGTTTTCATACATTTCTGGATTTGACGATCCCAGAAGATGGTACTTTAACAAACTGATTGCAAACAAGTCCTGGTTTGCATGGGTTTGTCTTTGATATGATGTCACTAAATCAAACTTTTAGAGAATCTTTACAACAGCAATCTATTTGAAGTCTGTTTTAATGATAAAGATTTACATTGATTTTTAAACAATAAATCCTACAGGGAACAAAAGGTTTTATTGATCAAAACTCCCGTCCAAAATGTGTAGATTTCAAATCATATTATAGAGATTGGTCATAGATTGTGCAAAAAACACCTATCAACAGCTTGGACTAATCCACTCAATTGACAAAATGAAATGGTAGGTTTGGGTAGTAAGCCCAAAAGTAACTCCTCTATGATTATACTGAGTTTTGAAACTCGGGATTTAAAGTGATTTCAAACAATAAACCCTATAGGGAACGATACGTTTTATTGATCAAAAATGTTATGCACAAAGTGCAGACATTTGATTATAGTCATAGTTAATGCAAAAAAAAAAAAACACCTACCCATAACTACAAACTAACCCTAAATAACACAATTAAGTAGTAGGTTTGGGTGATATGTCCAAAAACAAAATCTCAATGTTTTGATTCCATCTTGAAAATCAAGATATAAACATTTTATTGACTCACCCTACAGGGTATAAACAGTTTTATTGATCATCAAATCCTGTGCATAGTTGGCAGATGAGAAATTAATATTTGTAATCCATTTTAACAGATCGTCAACAGCCATATCTTGTGAAAAAAGGGACCTACCCATAGTTGGACTCATTTGCATAAATGCCACGATCAGGGTTGGGTAGGGTTACTTTAACTGGATTACTTTCAATTACTTTTGGATTACTCCAATACCAAATATGCTAATAAAAGACAAAATAAACTAAATATGAATACAATTACTCAATTTTGTGCAGGCTTGGGGAGTAACGGAACACATGGAACGGCAAAAATGATGTTGGCAAGCTGTTTGGATTTATTTTCATTTCGTTTCTGTCGCATTTTATGTTAGTTTTGCCGGAGATCAAAGAGATCAAAGCCAGGAGAGAAAGCTTACCACGTGTTGTGAGTCATCATTGTATTCATATTTAGGGGCGGCAGTGGCTCAGGAGGTAGAGTGCTCGTCTTGGGATCAAGAGATCGCAGTTCGAATCCCGGCTCCTCCGTGTTACATGTCGAAGTGTCCTTGGGTAAGACACTGAACCCCTAATACCCCCAATAAGCGGGTTGGGAAATGTGAAGCACAATGTAAAGCGCTTTGGGAAGTCTTGACTTGAAAAGCGCTATATAAATGCAGATCATTTCATTTCATAGTTTATTTGGTATTGGAGTAATCCAAAAGTAATTGAAAGTAATCCAGTTAAAGTAACCCTACCCAACCCTGGCCACGATTGAATAGTAAGTTACAATTGTTTGATAGCAGGTTTACTAGTTAAGATTTAAGTTTTACATTCCTACACTCAATTTGATGATTTAGCACTGTTTCTAAATGGAATCAAATTAACTCAATGAATTCCCCTAGTTTCAAAGTGTCATGAAAACATTTTCTGTCTTGTGTTTTGAGATTTTAACTATATGTTTTAATTACTCTCAATCCTATTTTTCCATATTGCATGATAATGTTTCTGCCTTTTGATTGGATGTGAGCAACCTAAAATCACAGACACGTCTTAGTAAAAAATGTCGATGATCAAAAAAACTTACCTTCTTCTTTGATATTACCACTGACTCAATATTTACATGCACTTCAATGTTTTACAATGATTCATTCATCATCAGCCTCAGTGAAGTAAATATTGGACTTCAATAGTTGACCATCATACAATCTGAGTGTTCCATTTTTTTGTTTTGACTGTCCCATCATTGCGTCATCTTGGACCCAGCAGTCCATGAAAGCAATTGAGTGCATGACTAGTTCACTTCAGTCCCATTTCTCGCTCTGTTTTGGCTTTTGCCAGCTGTCACTTCACATACACTAAATGCTTCTGCTGTGCGCACACACTGAGTCAACTGTCAGTCCACATGGGCGACTGACAAGGGAGAGGGAGCATGGCACAGCTCACCATTCACTCCCATCTGCTATCAGCACTATGTCAAGGAAAAAACAGGGCATGCTGCACTTATTATGAGTGAGTAGTACCAATCTTGTACATATTCAACTCAGATCACTTGGAGAATTCAATAATAATAATAATTTCCTTGTATTGTCATTCTGTGTAACAATGTACACAGAACGAAATGTCGATTGCACCTGACCCGTTGTAGCTAGCCGATGCAGCCGCAGCCAACAGAGGGCGCCGCCAACCACTTTTTAAGTCTTAGGAATGACTCGGCCGGGGCGCGAACCACCGACCTCCCAGTCTCAAAGCGGGCGCCTTACCATCTAGGCTACTGAGCTGGTATAGGACTATGGAATAAATGTTATGTTTTTGTTTTCATTCCTCTCAAAATTGACCAATCAAGAAGAGCCGTCAGGGATTAGGCCTGAGCAGCCTCTTGGCCAGTTGATCCATATGCAGTCTCAGGATCCGGGTCTCATACACTTTTCGCAAAATGACCTAACACCATAAGGATGTCATATAAGGATGTCATGTTTTAGGCTATTCAGACTTTGGACTTTTTTTTTACCAAGTAAGAAATGTGTATGTGTTTTGTAGATTTGTCATGTGACTTTTTGCATACAATAAATTTGTTTTAAGTAACAGCGGTTTTGGGCATCATGTTTTTCAAAGGTTGTGAGTTAAAAACTTGTAATATATTTTTAAATGTTCTTTTTAGAAACAATCTAGACCATGGGTCACCAATGTTTTTAAAGCTGAGAGACACTCCAGCTTTTTTTTTCACTGATTAAGGGAAGGGCCACCAATTTAATGTGCATATTCTGATTTTTTTTTTTATCTTGTTACTAGGTCATTGCTATGTTACTAGATAGATAGATAGATATATAGATAGATAGACAGACAGACAGACAGACAAATTGACCTTCATTGTTCCCAGAAGGATTTTTTTTTAACATACCAACTAGATCAGGAGTGTCAAACTCATTTTAACTCGGGGGCCACACGATAGGACAAACATTCTGTCGGGGGCCGGACTAGTAGATTAAAGAGAAAGAAAAAGAGAGGTATAGAAATAAGAGGATGGATGGATGGATGGATGGATGGATAGATAGATAGATAGATGGATAGATAGATAGATAGATAGATAGATAGATAGATAGATAGATAGATAGATAGATAGATAGATAGATAGATAGATAGATAGATAGATAGATAGATAGATAGATAGATAGATAGATAGATAGATAGATAGATAGATAGATAGATAGATAGATAGATAGATAGATAGATAGATAGATGCTTTATTCATCCCCACAGGGAAATTCACATACTAAATTCACATTCACATACATAAAATTCGAACACTACTGGGTTGTAGAGGTAAGATCTTGGGCCAGGGTCCAAACCCGGCCCGAACTTTGCCGCCGCCCATACTTCAGCAGAAGAGCGCACTTCACCAAAGTGCAGTTTCTGGTTCACTTGGGGCTCGGTCCCTCAAATCAAGTTAATTGATCGGGTATCAGGGAGATTCGGGCTATTTTACCTGCAGGCCAGGTCGGGTCGGACTAGAGTTTTTTAGGCCCGATCTTATCTCTAATGGGTTGTAGTTATTAGACCTGAAGCTAAATTATGTTAGAAATCCAATTTCCTGGAAAATCACAACGACCCATCACTGTTTAGCAATTTTAGAACAGGTCCGCAGGCTGCACAGGTGATCTTGGTGTCCCAGGGCACCACGTTGGGGACCCCTGATCAAGTCCTTTTCTTTATTGATTTCATGGATTTGAAAATGTGCAAAAAGTATTCATAAAATAAAAACCTGCAATCAATAACAATGATTTGCATTAAATATGTCTGAAAAAAAATGTCAGGACCAGAACGGAAACAGGACCCAATTGCGTAACGTTTACCACAAGTTTTATTGAAAGAAAGACGAAGGGCTGCGCCTACGATCCGGTGTTCGATGGACGCGGGAAGCAAGTCGCTCTCGGACTCGGAATGTGATACGAACACGGAGGTGGATCTTCCGTAGCGAGCGATGGCGGTGTCAGGGATGGAAAAACTGGTTTGTAGCCGGGGCTGGGAGAGCAAAGCGTGATCGGGGTCGGAAACGAGTCGTAAGCCAGGACGGGAGAGTAGACGTATTCGGGGACAAAACAGGTCGTAGCCGGAGACAAACGGGAGCAAAAACTGGACCGGCGGGTGTCAGGGTCGAAAAAGGCTTGCCTTGTATACACAGAGGTTTGCAGACGGACTGACAACAGGGGATTGATAGGACTGGGTTTAAATAGGGACAGGGAGCCAATCAGAGCCTGCAGCGGTTGGCGTCGAAAGAACAGGCACAGGTGATTCTCATCGGTAATCATGACAAAAACAACTTTTTTTCCAGCCCTGGCATACTTTTTCACCCCTAAAAATGTCAAGGTACACTGTACATCTCTCATCTCATTAGCCGTACCGCTTATCCTCATTAGGGTCGCGGGGGGGCTGGAGCCCATCCCAGCCATCTCCAGGCAGTGGGCAGGGGACACCCTGAACTGGTTGCCAGCCAATCGCAGGGCACACAGGGACAGACAACTCATGTGTAAAAATGAATTGCGGGAACCAGTTTTATTTTTTGTTTATTTTCTAAAGCTTAAATTATCATGTTGCCTGAATTGGGAGTATAAAGTTTATATGATAATTTCTGCCTAGTCAGCCTCTAGAGGCGAATCATTTTTTAACCAGATTTTTATGTTACATATTGTATTTTTATGTTATTTTTCCTGGAAGAAAATGATTAGTCGAACAAAATACATTTTTACTTCCCATTTACCATGTTTTGTACACTATGAAAATAATAATTGTTATTAAAAAAATTATGTGAAATGTTTTTTTTTTCTTTTTTAATGTTTTACTGGTATTCTCCTAGTGTAACCTCAAACAGCTTCACCAAACAAAATAAGTTATCAAAAACATGTCCGTGCATTACTTCGTGAGCAAATAGAGTGCCGTGTTTTTAGGATTATGAGTCACAGTTTTTTCCATAGTTTGGGTTAGTTCTAGGGTACGATTTATACTTCATGTGATATATATAATTTTAATACCATGTCAATTATGTAACGTTATATAAAGTACACTTATTCATCCTGTTGTTCTTTATTTTATTTTAAATTGCCTTTCAAGATGAAGTGCATGTTTTTGGTGTTGGATTTTAACAAATAAATTCCCCCCAAAATGGGACTTATACTCCAGCTGAAACTTATAGTCTGGATAATACGGTACAGTACATAAAAAGAAAAAAAAAAGGAAATCTGATGCCACCTTTTGATATGAATGAGTGTCAAAGTTACTCAACTGATCACTAGAAGAAGGCAAGTATACCAAACTAGCATTATTTTCTTGCAAAGATAAAATTGGGCATTTTACTGCGGCACACTCAACAATCCACGTTGGATGGTTGGTGTTATGAGTGCACAGCAGGAAAGAGGTCTGAATGTAGTGGAAGATAGAGCCCTTGTTGATGATAGGAATGGGTGGAGAGGTGTTGTAAAAGGATAGTGGGATTTTTAGACATGTTATAAGAGACAGGCAGGGCACCTGTATGATGCAGCAGGGGTAAACCAGTGAAAGTTGTCAGGCCCTGCTGTTGAACAGAAGAGTGTGTTGTGTCACCCTGACCCGAGTGACATGGCAGCTTTCTTGTGTCTTTTTTCATCTGGAGGGACGAAAGCATGACTGACTTGGGTGCCGAGGTGCCTAATTTGTTTGGGTGTTTGAGCATTTGGGTTGGCCATGGTCCAAAAATGTTTGTGGGTGTTTTTTGCTATTTTTTCCCCTTTTTTAATTTCTTTGTTATCAAATGTGTTTCTCTTGCTGTCGGTCACCCCTCTCGAGGAATATGACCAAGGTAGATGGATGGACAATAGACAAGATCTTCCAGGACACTGATTGAAAAACAATGTGCTAGAGTCCATTTAAGTGTGCATATTAGGGGATTTTTTTTTTAATATGGTAGAAAAATAATTTTAGCTCATGAAATTCCTAATCAAATTTTTGCATACCAGTAGCTGAAAGTTTGGACGGCTAAAATATGCTTTATGGGCGCTGTTTCCCTTGAAAATGTTTAAGCCACCTTGTAGTGTTCTGCCAAAATAACCTTAATGAAGGGTGCAAACTCCAAAACAGAATAGTATGATAATATATACAATCATAAATGAAATAAATAAACTGTATGTATGTGTAAAAAGTCTTGATACTTGATGCAAATGAGTATAACTCTGGAACCAATTTAACTTGAAAGTAGAAAAAAAAACTTTCATATAAATATTTCCATTGCATCACAGAGTATGTATTGGTATTATTTAGTGACGCAACAAATCTCCTTAGATTGCGGCTAAAGCGTGCGTGCATCTGCAAAATAATTGCTTCAAATTAACCTGGTATGGATTTTCCTTAAGGGCAGCATGCAGCTCTTCCTCCATAAGAGTGCCTGCGGATCAAAGTGCTGCCGGATGACTAAAAACTCGATGGTTCTGGCTTGCTGGCTGTTTTCTAAATTGATTTCTAAATATGGAACCACTGCAGTCAGATAGCTTCTTCAATAAGTAAAACGCTTAGACCGTGCTGCATCTTTCTGACCGCATCAAATTTTCTGCACAAAGAAACAATATCGATTTAGTCTAATACTAAACACGCTTGTTCGAATTAAGAAAATGTGACCACAAAGCCTATCTTGTTGCAGTTGTGGAGAAGAAACAAAGTTGTTTTTAAACACACACAAAAATCTTCATGTAACATGGCACTCTTGTTTTCATTTGCTTTCCAGTTAGTTATCTTTAACACTTGACACTTTTATTTACCGTATTTTCCGCACTATAAGGCGCATCGGGTTATAGGGCGCACCCCCCAAAAATAGTTTTTGGTCTTATATTTTCCATACATAAGGCGCAACGGATTATAAGGCGCTACAATGGGAACGTCGACAAAACAGTCAGATAGTTCAGTCAAACTTATTACCCCCTTTACATTCCCAAAGCTTGCAAAGAAGCAAAGGCATGTCATAGACACGTGTGGATGCGGTGTCCGTACGATGTCACCAAACAAACATTTCTTAGTTTCCATTTTATTTTTTGCTGGCAACTGTGTGGACAGCAAAGTAAGAATTTTATTGTGCAGGGAAACGGGGTTCTTTACTGTGCATATGACAATAAACGCTTTGAATTGAATTTAGTTTAAAAATAGACTCATCACAGAAACATCAAGATCGTTCTAAAACAAGATATCGGGAAAATATAAATCCGCATAGCTCACCTAACTTCTCTTGCAGCCTTCACGTAACTATGGTCTTCTTAATACCATGAGTGTAGTAAATCCAGGAGAGTAAAATATTTACAAATACAGAATAGTAAAACATGTTTTCTCTATGCCGTAGTGCAACCCAACCTGTGATTCACATTCATCTTTTTCGGCCAATTGCAGGCTTTGTTTCACCCTTTTAGCCAATGCGAGCCTGTAAATGGTAAAAAGGATCCGCCCTCTTTACCTCCGAATAACTTTAGCCAATAGTGACCGATTCAAATGATGATTGACACATTGGTTAGGAAATGAAACGCCGGTATATAAATCCCAGCATACACCGCGGACGACTTCGCCTTCGGGGGAAAATCTAGTCGGCGGCTGCTTGCTTTAGTTGCAAGACTTTGCGACTTAATATTGATCCATATATAAGGCGCACTGTATTATAAGGCGCATGGTCAGCTTTTGAAAAAAATAAAGGCTTTTAGATGCGCCTCATAGTACGGAAAATACGGTACTATTCTATTTTTCTTCAATCAGACTAAAAAAGAACACGTGAGTGCATGTGTGGGAAAAGGAGAGACCAACAGCTGCAACATTAATGCCGTCCGCAGTCTCATCTAATTCAGTTTCCCCCGAGATCCCAGCAGCGGTCTGTCTGGAGATCCAAACCCCCTGTTCTCCCCCTTGCACAAATGCTGAGCCCTCCTCCCCCGGCAGCCTCGACTCTTCAGCTGTCGCTCTCACACAGGCCAAGATTCAAGTCAAAAGCATTGTGGTTTAGCAGCACCAAAATAAAAACAAGAAGACACAGAAATGCAAGCACCAAACCTCTGAAAAATCAGGTTAAAAACATTGAATAAAAATTGAATTAAGAATAAGAATTAAGAATATGCAGGGTATTCCATAATAAAGCTCGCTTGTTCAAATGTGCTTTACCATACCACAAACAGACGGATTGAACTATAATTGAGTTATTTGGGCATAATAAGAGGTGGAATGCATTGTGGAAGAACAAAGCATTCCAGGAAAAACCCTTACTACCCACTGTGAAATATGGAAGTGGTTCTATCATGCTGTGGTGTCTGTACAGGTACGGTCAATCTTGTTAAAGGCCTCCTAATTTCCAATCAGTCTATGCAGAATCAGTGACAAAGTGGAAATTGTGCTGGGGATGGATACTTCAACAAGACATCAACCCAAAAACCGCTCAAATTTTACTAACATCAATGCAGAGGAATGGCCATCTCAGTCCCGAGACATTAATATTATTGATTATCTGTGGCGGGATATAAAGCGGTCCGTCCATGCTCGGAAAACGTTAAATTTGACCGAAATGGAAGTATTTTGTAAAGAAAAACGGTCAAAAATACCTTTAGCCTGAAACCAGACCCTCACTGGAAGATATAAAAAGCGTTGAGAGCAGGGTTCTTAACTCAATTTACTTAGGGACAATGTTCCCTGTGATTTTCCACGGGTCTGAGCGTTCACACAAAGTCAGTGAGCAACGCTTGAAACAACAGTGAGCAACCATAATCCCAAGTGTGGCAAGATAATTCATTATCAAACATGTCCAAAACTTGACATCAAGTTACATTTTGCTGGGTTTCCGGCAATGGAAAATTATTTTTCTTTTTTGAATGAATTGACTCATGTACTATTGCAAAGGTTGTACGGCCTACAAACGTCGTTTGTTCTTACAACTCTTTCACAAGATATCCATTTCTTTTTATTTCCTGATATATTTTGTCGCATAATATTAACATTTTTGGGGGTTTATTTAGTCGGTTGTAAGATACAGAACTGTACTTAATGACATTTTTTAGTGGAAGTACAATGTTGGCAGCAAGATTCACTTGGTATAATTGGATATTATTTGAATGGAACACAAACTTTTTCTTCTTTTTCTGTAGTTTTTTTTCGACTTTTTTTTTAATTCTTTAATTAAATCTGTGTTTATTTTTTCCGAGCTGTTACTTTTTTCTTTTTGTTCTCTATTTGCTTTTTTCCTACATTTCTTTCTTTTCTTTTTTTTCTGGCTTTTTTCTAAATTTATCCTTCTTTTTTTTTCTTCATTTTGTTTCTTTTTTTCTCAGCTTTTCACTACTTTTTCATTTTGGTATTTTTTTCTTTTTTGTTCTATTCCCCCATTCCTTTAAGTCATTTTGTGCATAATTTTAGACAATATTTGGTCGTGTAGGAATTAAAGAAGCAAAAACAACATGAAGAGCCGTTTAGGACCCGAAAGAGCCGGTTCCTTTTAGTGAGCCGAGCCGAAGAAGCCGATTCTCAACATACTCTACTAACTTTAATCAACTTCATTCTACTTCGACTCGACTTTAAAATACCGCATTTAGGACACAACGTCAGGGGAACCTGTGTATTTTTACCTTCATGCACTGTAACTTTGACTTAAGTCGCTTCTTAATTAGTAATTTTGAGCCCTCACTTTTGTGTGCTGGCTAGATTTTCTTGTGCGCTGAGAATGTGCGAGTAGTGCACAATTGCGCACGCGCGCAGCTTAGAGGGAACACTGCTTGGGGACTGTAACAAGGTTCTGAACGAGGTTGGGTGCAGAAACTCACCAAACTTCCAAGATGCGTCCAATGTCCTTTAAGCTTCAGTTCAACAGCAGTGATTTCGTTCGACCACCCAAGCAGCTCCTTGTGACATATTTCAAATAAAATAATTTTCAATTAATTAGCAAAAAATGCCTCATCGAATGAGCTAAATTGTTGAAACTAAATCGTTGTACGCACTGCCATGCATCCACCCAAGAAGTTGCTGGCCTATCACATTACAGGGCAAACATACATCGAATCTGAACTCGTTAGCATCCATATCAATCTGAGAGCCAGAATTTTAAAATAGAAAAAAATACTTTATAATTTTACTTTATACTAGAAGTACTTCAGATTTTTTACTCAAATATTGCAGCTCCACGCAGCTAAAATTGAAAAGTTGAAAAATGATATCTTTATCTCTTTTTTCTACATTGCAAAAAGGCCAGGGAAACATTTGCCTTAGACATTTATTAAAACTAAAATATTTTCATCGTTCCTGCAACCCTACACTGAAAATAGTCCGTGGAAAAAATGAGAAAAATGTTGTAAAATAAACATATAAATGTTTTTTTCTTTTTCATGGAAGTACACACCAAGATGTATCTGTCACGGTCGCCATGGCTACCAGTCTGCCGCGCCCCCGAACTCAAACTGAAGCAGATCAGCTGATTGCTGGTCTGCTATTTAAGGCTGGATTGTGGGTTTGGCGGGCGCTGGCTCATTACACAATCCCAGGTCTGTTATGCTTTGTCCTGTTTTAGGTTTAAACATTTTCCGTCTGTTATGCCTTGTCCTGTTGAGTTCGTGCCGGAGGAACTCTGTATTGTTCTGTTTTGGTCCCGGAGTATTGGGCGACTTTTATTTTGTTAAATAAAACTTATGGATCGTTATGCAATTGAGTTCTCCCTTCCTGCTTCCTGCCTCCGTTCTGGTCCGGTCACCCCACTCCACGCCACCACGCCCCGTGACAGTATCATTGTTTCAACTCTAGTCAGATTTATTTGTGCAACCCTTAATCACACAATTTCACAAATGACTGCAAAGGTTACAATTATAATATCCCCTGATCTCAAACCAACATGCGGGCAAGGAAAAACTCCAAACCTCAGCAAAAGGAGAATAAAAAACCTTGAGAAAGGGCCTCACAAGTGGTGATCGCACCAGGTGGCAATAGATTTAGCATTGAGTAACAGTACATAAAACATAGTGAACATAAATAAAATAAAACAATAGATAATATGTTGAAATTTGTCCAGAAGGTGCATTACAGCAATGACGTCTCAAGCCTATAAAATAGTCAAAAAAATAAAAAATAAAAAAGACCCTGACAGCAATGAAACATCGAGCCTGTGAACTCGTTGTTCTGTAAAAAGAGACTATAAAAATGTGAAATTATTTAGGCTGGTCATCAATGTTCCCTGTAATTTTCCACGGGTCTGAGCGTTCACACAAAGTCGGTGAGCAACGCTTGAAACAACAGTGAGCAACCATAATCCCAAGTGTGGCAAGATAATTCATTCTCAAACATGTCCAAAACTTGACATTTTGCTGAGTTTCCGGCAATGCAAAATTATTTTTCTCTTTTGAATGAATTGACTCATGTACTATTGCAAAGGTTGTACGGCCGACAAACGTCGTTTGTTCTTACAATTCTTTCACAAGATATCCATTTCTTTTTATTTCCTGATATATTTTGTCGCATAATAGTAACATTTTTGTTACAGAACTGTACTTAATCACATTTTTTAGTGGAAGTACAATGTTGGCAACAAGATTCACTTGATATAATTGGAAATTAGTTGAATGCAACACAAACTTTTTCTACTTTTTTCCGTGTTTTTTTCTATTTTTTTGTTACTTTTTTCTTTTTGTTGTTTTTTCCTACATTTCTTTCTTTCCTTTTTTTCTGGCTTTTTTTTTAAATGTTTCCTTCTTTTTTTCTCTTCCTTTTGTTTCTTTTTTTCTCAGCTTTTCACTACTTTTTCTTTTTGGTATTTTTTTCTTTTTTGTTCTATTCCCCCCTTCCTTTAAGTCATTTTGTGCAAAATTTTACATAATATTTGGTCATGTTGGGATTAAAGAAGCAAAAACAACGTGAAGAGCCGTTTAGGACCCGAAAGAGCCGGTTCCTTTTAGTGAGCCAAGCCGAAGAAGCCGGTTCTCTACTAACTTTACTCAACTTCGTTCTACTTCAACTCGACTTCAAAATACCGCATTTAGGACACAACGTCAGGGGAATTCGTGGATTTTTACCTTCATGCACTGTAACTTTGACCTAAGTCGCTTCTTAATTAGTAACTTTGAGCCCTCATTTTTGTGCGCTGGCTAGATTTTCTTGTGCGCTGAGAATGTGCGAGCAGTGCGCAATTGCTGGTCATTAAGGTACATTTATGCGTGCCTGCATATGACTCTGCGCGATTCTCCATGCACTAATTTCCTCCTGCCACGATGATCATCTTTCATTGATCCTTCAGCTGTGCAGCCACACCAGCTTGGCTTTGACCCCACCCTGGAATGCGCTCACATTTCACTTTTTAGAATAGCGTGAAGACGAAGGAGAAGGAAGAAATTTAGAATAATCATCACTCAACGTTTTTCCTCACACAGGAAACATGAGAGGTCTTCAATGGCGGCTTATGAACATGTGCACTAAAACGCCAGCGCCACTCCTAAGCAATAGGATTTGCATGTACGCTCAATCATCGGGATTCTTCCGACTTGTTTGGAAATTGTAGCGCTGATCCCATAGCTGCATGGTATTCCCAGCACTTCACCTTTTCCACCTTATTTGCGGCTACAATCCAAAAGAAAACTCACAGTTCTACACACAATACTTCATTCCATTGTCACGGCAAAGTGAAGTCACGATCCACCTCTTTAGCTTCTAGCCACCATTTTCTACAGATATTCTCTTGAAAAAGAGAGCACTCATCTCATCTCATCTCATCAGCTGCACCGCTTATCCTCAGTAGGGTCGCGGGGGTGCTGGAGCCCATCCCAGCAATCATCGGGCCGCACACGTGCTAACCACTGCGCCGCCGTGCTGCCAAGAGAGCACTCACTTATGCATAATTTCAATGCTCTTTTCCTTCAAGCACATTGTCAAACACAAGGCAAAAGCAAACTACCATCATTCGTCAGCTAAACGGGCTTCTGTTTTTATACTTAACCTAGTCAGCAAAGTTTAGAGATACACCTGTATATTCAGACCTACCAACCAATTCACTAGATTTCCAAGCCAAAGCTCGTAGCAAACCTAAAATTGTATACACTGCTTCTAGTTTTTACGTACATTTATTTTGTACGAGTTTAAGGTTAAGCGTAGTTATTTGTTATGTAACTTTGAAAGACATTTGCCACTTATGGTCAAACACAAAGATTCAAAGTCGAACAAAGGGACTTTCTGATGTTATGGACTATTTCTCTTCGAAATAAAATTAAAAAATACCAGTAAAATTTCATCCTTCATTCCAGGGGCATGTTAATATATATATACATGTATTTGTTCTGTTTCCAGGGAAAGTTAATTCCAAGTTAATGTAGTTTTCCATATTTTGTTTTGAAAGACACTCTCAGACCGGAAGTGACGTCACATTGAGAGTGTCATGATTTGCCCATTGCCCTCACCTGTGCCCGCTTGTTTGGCGCCAGCTGCTGCTCGTTTCCTGATTGGTTCCCATGCTATTTAAACTCAGTATTCTTATCCACTCCATGTCAGTCCATCAGCAAACCTCCGCACATGCAAGGCAAGCATTTTTTGACTCCGGCTATCGGCTGTCCCGTCCTATCTATTTCCTACTCGTCTGTCCCTGGCTTCCCGATTGTCTTCGGCTACCTGACTTGACTCCTGCCTCCGACCACGTTCCAATCTCCCATTCCGGCTACCTGACTTGATTCTTTCATTCGACCACGCTCCGATCTCCCGTCCCGGCTGCCCGACATGTTTCTGTCCACCGACCATGCTCCGATCTCGTGGGCTTCCTGCTTCTCCTGCCCAGTGATCACCGAGACGCTGGCATTTGTATTCCCACGCCTGACTTTGCCGCTTCCGTAATAAAGCTTGATGTGAAACGTTATGCGTTTGGGTCTATACCTTCTGGTTCTGACAGGGAGTCATTTTGGTTCAGTATTTAAACATTGTCCCCGGTTTTGAGACCAGATGGAAACATATGTTGGCCTGTTGGGGCCACCAGGCTGTACTTGCCCAAGACACACCACCGTTATTGCCCCTAGTGGTTGAGGGATCCAACTCACCAACCAACCAACTAACAATTGACACATGGCATCCTCACCGTCAACAGCCATTTGCTTCCATTCAACATTCGACCCCGTTGTCTGTAAATTTTCAATTTGACTCTTTTGTTAATAGATATTAAGGATGTATTCCACTAAAATTGCTAATTCGAGGTTTTCTTCGTCGTTTGTGGTATCTGTATTTTTTAAGTATGCTTTAGTTTTGGAATACCACACCTTTTCTGACTTAGCACCTATTTCTAAGACGATTTAAGCTGCTGCTAAAATTGAGTAACACATGCACAAGGGGAGCCGAGCAACATTTATATTAAAATCAAAAAAGTCCGCCAGAGAGAAGACCTGAAATGAAAGTATTTGACAATTGTGGGCTCAAAATCTCATTTTCCAATTAAAAGAAGGAGGGTTTTAAGTCAAGTCAAGTCATGTTTATTTGTATAGCCCTATATCACAAGGAGTCTCAAAGGGCTACACAGACCACAGATTATTGCAAACCACAGACTATAATCACACCATCCCCTGATCTAAAACCCACATGAGGGCAAAGAAAAACTCGAAAACCCCAACATGAGGAAAATGAAGAAACCTTGAGAAGGGACCGCACATGAGGTAATCCCCCTTTCACGATGACCAGGCAGCAACGGATGTTGCAATAACAAATAATACACAGATATTGTCAACATAAAATATAGGTTGTTCATATGCTATAGCAGGGGTGGCGAACACGTGGCTCTAGAGCCGCATGCGGCTCTTGGCCAAAAAGAATGCGGCTCTTTGCCTCATCATATTTTCTATATACTGTGGCTCGTTGCCTTGTTTCATGTTTAGTTTTTTTTGTGTGTATTGAGGGTCTTTCTTTGAATTCAACACAAGAACAATACTTGTTGTATTCAAAGGAGAGGAGTGTGTTCTAGAAAATAATGTTTTTAATTGTGTGTGTCTGTCATGGCAGGTCAGTGCGTGGTGTGGCTCTTTGACTCTCACAGTTAAAAAATTCGGCTCTTTGTGTCAAACTTGTTCCCCACCCCTGTGCTATAGAATAGAAGTGTATTTTAAGCTTAGATTTAAACATTTCCACTGAGGTTGCCGATCGAATCTCAGGCGGAAAAGCATTCCACAGCACTGGGGCCCGAATGGAGAACGCTTTCGAACCTGCGGATCTCTTCTTGGCTCTTGGGATCATAGTAGACTAGAATTTTCAGAGCGAAGGCTCCGGACCGTAACAGGGGGAAATTAAATCTGAAAGACTTGAGGGAGCAAGTCCATGAATGATTTTGTATAATACCAACCGAACCTTAAAATCACATCTTAAGCTAACTGGGAGCCAATGCAGGTTAGCTAAAATTGGGGTAATGTGATCAAACTTTCTTGTCTTAGTCAAAAGCCTCGCTGCAGCATCTTGTACCAGCTAAAGGCTCTTGATTTTGGAATTCTGGAGACTGGAGAGTAGTGCTCTCTGACTGTATTCTGACATACTGAATCTCTTGACTTCCATTTGATTAAGTCAAGGTTGCAAAGTAAAAGTGAGATTTTAATGATTGGCATAAAATACAATCGTGTACAGTGATCGCTCATCAGGCATACAGTACATCAGGTAATGTTTAGTCACAGGAGGACTTGTGTGAGATCTACCTTTTGGGTAGAGAATGTTGAAAATATATAAAATATCTGGTGGCAACACACCAACCCAAATTTCAGTAAAAATTCTGTCCCAATTGTTTTAAAAGGACCTGCAATAGCACACACTTGTGTACACCCCCTTAAACCCAGCAACAAAACCAGATTGGCACTCGAGATAAAGAGTTAAAACTGGGGCAAATTATTGTGGGATTTAACATCTGGCCAGCATCCAATCTCAAACTCTTGTTCTGCTGATGTTTGCAAAACCATAGTCTTTATCCACGCGTATTTGAAATATGCCACGTGGAGCGTTATAAATGGCACTGCAGTGTGCCTCAGACACAAAATGTATTTATAATGCTCCCTTTGCTGCAGTGTTTAAACTGGGCAAAGTGTTGGGAAGCAGAAGAAGTAGCGGCATGTGCAGATGTTTGCCTGCGAACAGGCTCCCCGCTGTGTTAAATAGGTCACCATGAAGCTAAATGTATGTGTGTGGCTGTGCTCTCACTAAGTACTTGACAAGGTTCAGCTTACATGACACTAATGTTCATACGCCGAAATTCAAATGAAGATACTGTTGGTTTTTTCGACCACAAATGTGAGAATATTGGGATACATTTGGAAAGTCTCTCAAGGGTTGCATTACAGTCAATGTTCCCTGTAATTTTCCACGGGTCTGAGTGTTCACACAAAGACAGTGAGCAACGCTTGAAACAACAGTGAGCAACAGCAATCCCAAGTGTGGCAACTAAGTCATTATCAAACATGTCCAAAACTTGACATCACATTACATTTTGCTAAATGTCCGGCAATGCAAAAAAATGTTTCACTTTTGAATGAATTGACTAATGTATTATTGCAAAGGTTGTACTGCCTACAAACGTCATTTGTTTTTACAATTCTTTCACAAGATTTTCCATTTCTTTTTTTTCCTGGTATCTTTTGTCGCATAATACTAACATTTTTGGGGGCTTATTTAGTCGGTTGCACGATACACAAGTGTGTTTAATCACATTTTTTAGTGGAAGTACAATGTTGGCAACAAGATTGACTTGGTATAATTGGAAATTATTTGAATGCAACAGAAACATTTTCTTCTTTTTCCGTTTTTTACCATTTTTTAAAATTCCTTTAAAAAAATCTCATTGTGTTTATTTTTTCCTAGCTGTTACTTTTTTATTTTTGTTCTCCATTTACTTTTTTCCTTTGTTTCTCTTTCTTTTCTTTTTTTCTGGCTTTTTATCTGAATTTTTCCTTCTTTTTTCTCTTGCTTTTGTTTCTTTTTTTCCTCAGCTTTTCAGTACTTTTTCATTTTGGTATTTTTTTCTTTTTTGTTCTATACCCCCTTCCTTTAAGTCAGTTTGTGCATAATTTTAGACAATGTTTGGTCGTGTAGGGATTAAAGAAGCAAAAACAACCTGAAGAGCCGTTTGGGACTCGAAAGAGCCGGTTCTTTTTAGTGAGCCGAGCCGAAGAAGCCGGTTCTCGAAAAACTCTACTGACTTTACTCAAGTTCGTTCTACTTCGACCTTGACTTCCAAATACTGCATTTAGAACACAACGTCAGGAGAACCCTTGTAATTTTACCCTCATGCACTTTGACTTTGACTTAATTCGCATCTTAATTAGCAATTTCGAGCCCTGATTTTTGTGAGCTGGCTAGATTTTGTTGTGTGCGGAAAAGTTTTGGGTAGTGCGCAATTGCGCACACACGCAGCTTAAAGGGAACATTGCGCTGGATAGATTTTCTTGTGCGCTGAGAATGTGTGGGCATTGCGCCATTGCGTACGCGCGCAGCTTAGAGGGAACATTGATTACAGTAATTGCTATTATCTATTAACTCAGTTTTTACAGAAATATTCATGTTGGACTTATTGATGCGCAAATTTTTCTCCCCAAGGCTGTATTACGAACATGATAATCGTACATAATAATAACATAACAATCGTCATTTGTCTATGAAAAAATGCCTATTTTTCGAGTATTTGCAATTACACCTGACTCTAGTACACAGTAAAATAACTATAGTTATTTTATCACTATTTAGATGAGGACCATGTGTTTCCTGAGGAGCTGTTAGGTAGATAATTCAGTTGACACGCAAAATACAGGAAGAAGACGTCAATGGATTTTGAACATACAAAGGGAACAGAAGAGGACCCAAAGCTTGCATAATAGTCAAGTCATGTTTATTTATATGGCTCTTTATCGCAAGAAGTCTATATAAATTTCAAGCTGTTCTAAAAGCCCTCCCCTAAAACCCTGTCTTTTCATAAAATCGCCTAGTTTACAAAAGCACATCCACCCTAAATAATGTGGAAATTTATTTTTCAAATTTACTCCTTAAGATCAGATGATGAAGATGGTTTAAGATCAGGTAATGGTGTAATTGTAATCCTGTGCAGTCCTTTGAGAGATTTTTGTGATTAGGAGCTATATAAATAAATGTGACTTGACTTTAGGTGTTAAATTTACACTGGTTCTAGTGTTAACTTATTAGAAACATAAAACAACCAGCAATATTTATGTGTTTACAATAGTTTTCTTTTTTTTCTTTTATGAATTTGGAAAAAATTCCCAAAGTAGGATAGTTTATAGCCCCAAATTTTGTACATGAAATCAAATATATATAATTGGAACAGCACGGCGGCACAGTGGTTAGCGCGTGTGCGGCACAGTTCTGAGGTCATGAGATCAAACTTCCTGTGTGGAGTTTGCATATTCTCCCCGTGCTTGCGTGGGTTTCCTCCGGACACTCCAGTTTCCTCCCACATTCCAAAAACATGCATTTCAGGTGAATTGGCCGGTCCAAATTGTACCTAGGTATGAATGAACAAGCGAATCGTCTGTCCCTGTGTGCCTTGCGACAGGCTGGCAACCAGTTCAGGGTCTCCCCTGCCCACTGCCCGAAGATAGCTTGGATGGGCTCCAGCACCCCCGACACCCTACTGAGGATAAGCGGTTCAGATAATGGATGGATGGATATAAAATTGGTTAATTTTGTTGTATTGCGAAAATAATGATCCCTCTTCTATGCGGCAGCGTGTTAGGGAGGCAGCGTCAAGAAGAAGGATGCCTCTCGTCTCAATAAACTGGCTAGGAAAGCGAGCTCTGTTGTGGGCAAAGAGCTGGACAGCCTAACAACAGTAGCTGAGAGACGGGCACTGGAAAAGCTGCGGTCAATCATGGACAATCCATCGCATCCAGTACACAGCATTATCTCCAGACAGAAGAGCAGTTTTAGCATCAGACTGCTGTCACTGTCTTGTACTACGGACAGACTGAAGAGATCTTTTCTTCCTCATGCCATGAGGCTCTTTAACTCTACCCGGCAGAGTAAAAGCCCAGAGTAAACCACACCACCTACATTGCATATTACCGAATCTTACTGCAATATGTATTCTGTGTAGCACTATATAGTTATTCTATGTAACACGCTACAGTGGGCATTTGCACGTCACACTGGGTATTTGTATATTGTATTCTTTTTGCTTTATTATTGTATTGTTCTCAGCTCAGGGATGCTGCTGGAAATGTGAATTTCCCTTCGGGGATGAATAAAGTATCTATCTATCTATCTATCTATTTATCTATCTATCTATCTATCTATCTATCTATCTATCTATCTATCTATGATGTTTGGTTTTGTTTTAAATGAACACCTAAAATGAATAATTTGGTTTCAAACCAAAATTATTCGGTCACTTGTTAGTAACAACATTGTGCTCATTGTTTTTTCCAAACCAAAAATGTTTGATAACATAATACAACCTCAATTGATAAATTAAATTAAAACCAAAAGTTTTTTGCTATGAACATACATCAACTGATGCAACCTGGACACATAATCAGTGATGTTACCTGGGGTCACAGAGTGTTTCGGGTCTTTCAAACATCAAAAACTCTCACCCAGACAACCCAACTGGGGTTGATCAAACCCCAACTTGTGTCCAGGTAGCGCTACCTAAACAGCCTAAAATACTGGCTCTCCTTTTTTGAAATCCCTCATATGTATAACCAAGTAAATAGGGCGACCAAAGGGAAATAAATAGGCAGTGGACAGGTCAATATTTGTCCAAACATGGGCAAGTTTTAATGTAACACATAAAGGGTACATTTTAACACTATTATTTGAACACAGTTTAATTAACTCTGCCCAAAAAAGTCCCTCGAATAAAAATATTTCTTTTGTATTATTTTTCAAAAATAAGAATATCCTTAGCGTTTTTGTGGGATTGTATTCCGATGGCTACACAGGACCTAGAAATACCCCAGTTGGCACAATCTATCAGGAAACCAGAACAGACCAGGAAACCCCAGAGCATTCGTTTTAGTTCTTTATTTAAGGAAGCGTTCAGGGCTTGCGGGAGACGTGATGGCCGTCAGACGTCAGCAGCGGCGCCGGGGAGAACACTTCGGAATCAAAGAGCGGAAGTCAGGCAGGTCGTGTTTACCGGGGCTGGAGAGGAGATCGAAGCGTGGGACGGAAACAGGTCGGATCAGAGGCAGGCAGAAACGGGTAAGCAGAGTTCTTAAATAAACGAGATATCAGGAGAAAACACACAGAGTTACCAAATGTACACTCTGACACTGAACTCTGGGTGCAGCGCGCTTAAGAGAGAAGTGCCAGCCAATCAGAAGGCGCCCACATGATTGCTCCAGGTGATCAGAGTTAGTAATCATGACACAATCCCATTTTTGACTCATCTGTAACCACTGTTGAGGCCTTTGGGTGAGATGAATCAAAACAAGCCCAGCGACTGGCTGGCATCCAGTTCAGGGTGTCCCCTGCCCGCTGGCCAGAGATAGCTGGGATGGGCTCCAGCATCCCCGCGACCCTACTGAGGATAAGCAGTGCAGATAATGGATAGATGGATGGAATAAAAACAAAGCAACATCAGCATGCACATAATACAAAACATCTCTGAAAAATGTAAAGGAATACTGCTTTGGATTATTGCACACAGGTTTATTGTAATGTTATTGTGTGTATGAATGTATAACAGTAAGTTCAATTTAATAATATGAGCAAGACAGTATATAACAGACACCAACCACAATAATTGTCATGAAGTCTTTTGGGGTAGGACCTTAATAATTTGGAATTATCTCTGTAGGCTGTTGCTCAAACACACGCAAGTTTCCGCAGGGTGCCAACTGCTAACATCCCTGGCCCGGTTTTCGTTAAATCATAAGAGTGACTGAAAGCGGGGGTGCAAGCCCTCATTAATCCTGATTAAACACAAATCCCCACTTCTGACTCGCACACACACACAGATGATTACTTAACAACTCTTAGTGTTACACAACACATGTATGCAATATTAAAATGTTTTTGTTTGACTTAAAAAAAAAAAAATCAACCATATCGATTACACAGCTTACTAAATCAAAACCTGCCTTGCAATTTACCTTTGATCTTGACAAGAAAAGCATGTAAGAATAAACAATTTAACCTTGAGTTGGAAGGATTGCTTTGAATGTCCTCCAGTTTGCTCATTATTTAGACCTTACACTAAACCTCAGAACTCTTCATGAAATGAAATGTTTATTGAAGGTATTGTTGGATACATTAATCAAAACATGACACAAGGAAAAAACTAATGCTGAGAGTGAGCATGGCCAAATATGGTCACCTTACGCCCCCTCCCCTAAGAAAATTTGACAAATCTATTTCTGCCAACCTTTGCTTAAAGGTTTTACACCGTATTTGCACTAATAACCTGGTCAGGCACAAAATTTCAAAATTTTTGGTATCCTGAAAGAAATAAAGTTTCCATGCAAGTTGCTGGTAGGTCTAGGCACCCGTGACTTATATCTGTGACCACGTAAACCATCAACACGACAGAACTCAAAAAATTGATCAAAAGGCACATCGATCATTCCATGTAGTACTTTGAACACAAAATTTAAATCAAATTGAATTCTACGGAGCTCCAAAAAGTCCAAGTTCAGTTCATGTATCAAAATAAAACATGCAGTACCATACGTCCAGTAATTCTCTGACCCAGTACTTGTAGCTCATTACAAAAACTTACAGTGACATCCATCCTGGACAGTAACACTGAAGAAATGTCATCCAAAAAAGAACAGAATCACAGTAAAATTTTACTTGAAGGCTTATTATTTCAGCTTTATGTGCTTTCTCCGCTGGTCTACCGCCCCAGGATTTCTTTAATAAGTGAAGCAAAATAATTTAATTTAAACTAATTTAGATTGACTAAATTAGGACATCTTAGTTGAGATTTTCTGCAAGTAGACGAGCGTGGGCGAAATTTGCTGTTCCAAGCACCAATATGCTGAGAGATCACATGTTCTAAAATACAAGGTCCAAATTCACATTGAAAGAGTCCGGCATCAATAACAAGCCACTTCCCTGTTGACAATAGTGTGTTAATATAATCCCCAAATGGCCGCACTTATTAAAGTTTTTATTCATTGGAGGCACATTTAACATGTTCAATACCATCCATCTATACATGATCCACCGCTTATGGAACCCACCCCAGCTATCTTCGGGCAGTGGACAGAGGACACCCTGAACTGGCTGCCAGCCAGTCGCAGGGCACACAGAGACAGACAATTCACTCGCTCATTCACACCTAGGAACCATTTGGACCGGCTAATTAACCTGACATGCATTTGTTTTAATTGTGGGAGGAAACCCACGAAAGCACAGGGAGAACATGCAAACTCCACACAGGATGGTTTGATCACACGACCTCAGAACTGTGCCGCACACGTGCTAACCACTGATCCGCCGTGCTGCCCATGCTCAAGACCAGTCCTGTCATGAACCGGAACAGGATCAGGACCCAAATGCGTGACGTTTCTCACACAAGCCTTTTATTTTACGGGAAATGGGTAATCATGCACGTTAGGCAGCAGTCTGGCATGGAATGCTAGGAAGCCAGAGGCCGACGAGATCGATAACAATTGCCTGAGTAGATATCGGACGGATGGGGTCGATACCGGACAGGATGGGACAAACAGGATTGATAATGAAACAGGATATCGAAATTAAACAGGACAAACTAGACTGGAACGAAAACTGGAAGGAATAATAAACAGGACAAAAAAGGACAGGAACGAAACTGGAAACCGATATTAAACAGGACAAAAATCAACGGGAACAATACCGGACAGGAAATAACAACAGGAAACAGGACGGAGTCAAAACCCACGTTTTGCGGGGCAGAGGTTTGTTGACGGACTGAGAGCACTGAGCTCAAATAGACGGAAAGCCAATCCATCAACGAGCCGCAGCTAGCGCCACACGGGTGGGTCCAATTGGACGCCATGGCAACCGTGACAGTCCAGGTTAAAAAAAGTTTATTTTACCATTTTGTTTCATTATTTATTCCTCCTATAGTAGCTGTGTAGGAGTATTTTCCCCAGAATATATTAGGTGTTCAATGACCTCAAGCTTGCATACGAGCCAAATCTGATCGGAAGATTCTGACAAATATCTGAAGTACCAAATTTTTGCCTGTGTTTAAAAGAATTTCTTGAAAAAGGCACCAAAGAATTTTGGAGTGACCTCTTTTGAAGTCTTTAAGCACGTCCTCCCAGCTGGAAACTCCACAGCAGCAATAGGACGAATGAGTAGAAACCTTCCTGTGCTTCACTTTAGTTGGAGGAGGAGGAAAAGATTGGGGGAGTATGATGGAATAAGATGAGACACTCAGAGTTTCCCCCAAGGATGAACAGTGGTGCGTTACTGTGTCATAGCTAAATGAGGTCCTGGGGATACAGCATGGTCTTATAGCAGAAGAAGCTGCAGAGGCGTTTTCCTTTTTTTTTAATACTAAGAACTTTGGCAGGAGATATGCAGTTAGTTGGAATTAAAAAAATGTTACCACTGATTGGCTGAGTCCATTTAAGGACAAGAGTTTGGCTCTTTTTGATTCTGCTGACTTATTGCTTGGCTTAGAAGTTCATTCCAGTTTATTTTAGGTTAGATAAGGATAAGCAAATTTGATAATTTGGCAAAAAGAAGATTAAAATACAGTAGGAGGTAGAAGAGCAAACACCTACACGAAATATACCTATTTCTTTATTGGGAATATGTTTTTTTATCTGAGAATTTAGCGCGTGCGTAGCACAGTTCTGAGGTCATGGGCTCAAATCCAGCTACCAGCCTTCTTGTGAGGAGTTTGCATGTTCTCCCCGTGCTTGCGTGGAGAACCTCCCACATTCCCAAAAAACATATTTGTCAGGTTAATTGGCCGGTCCAAATGGGTGACTAAAGGACATTGCCTGCTCTCGCTACCTCAGCAGAGCAGAAAACATCATCAAGGACTTTTCTCACTCCAGCCACCACCTCTTTGACCTCGTGTCTTCCGACAGACGCTACAGGTCACACAAAACAAACACAAACAGACTCAGAGACAGTTTCTTCCCCAGAGCCATTACCACCCTTAACACACACCGCACAAAAAACTAAAACTCTTGCAAACACACTACCTCATACGCAGTTCTAAGGTCTTGGGAAGCTCCTGTGTGGGTTCAAATCCAGCTACCAGACTTCCTGTGCGGAGTTTGTATGTTCTCCCCGTGCTTGCACTCCGGTTTCCTCCCACATTCCAAAGACATTCATTTCAGGTGGATTGGCCGGTCCAAAAAACTGAAACTCTTGCAAACACACTACCTCATACAGATGTAAACTTGTATTCATGCCTAAGCTCACATTGCACAATGTTGCCTATTTTGGCACTACCGCAAATTGCACAAATACGATCCCAAAACTGTATGTAACATCCTACAAGCCCACATTTCTTGTGTAAATATTGTGTAAATTATAAACGTATCTAGTAATATTAACAATAGTAATATAGTCTGAAATAATAGTCTGTGCAATAACCTGTGCAGCCCTTTGAGACTCTTTGTGATTAAGAGCTATACAAATAAAAATGACTTGACTTGACTTATCTTCTTTGTTCCATTATCTTCTTTGTTTTCTTTTATCCTCACCGTTAAATGTGAAACTGGAGTGCCACGTCCAATTTCGTTGTCACAATATGATCAACCCATTTTGTTACAATGACAATAAAGGTATATTCTAAAGCGGAAGAGAAAATTGGGGGAGCCTTGAGGACATAGCATGGCGTGGGCCATTAGGAGGCTTCGGTGGCTATACCTATGTTAAGCTTCCTTGTGTCTATATTGTTTGATGCGCATATAAGCCGACCCTTGATTTTAGTATTGTATTTTGTAGTTCTAAATTGTGCTTGGATGTCAGCATATACAGCAGTGTTCATTTTACCTGTGAAAAGTGATGGGTCCCGGGGACTCGCATGCTCAAAAATCTATGGGTCCTGACAGATCTATGGGTCCCCAAAATTTAGTGTTATCGAGGTTGAAATTGTAAATCGGCGACAAATACATAATGTAAATATATAAATCTATATATTAATTCAGTTTTAATCATCACAGTTAATTGATAATACAAAGCAGTTATCACTTCAGATTTTTTACTTCACAAAAATATTGTACATTATACAAAATAATATTGCTGAAATATTAGTCTATATATTCTTGCAGTTTTAATCATCACATTTAGTTGGTAATACAAAGCAAGTTATCACTTCAGACTTTTCAGTTCATATATACTTTGTGGTTTGCTGTCCCGCCACAGTTGTAATGCCTTCTCAAGGTCCAATCCATTATCATCCTCCTCATAGCGTTACCAGGAATATAATTGAGTCAATTTTGGCAGAAAAGTCCTTGCTAGGAGTATTCTTTTGTTCGTTTTCTTTCGTCGAATCGTTGGCTTCAACACACATGTTTTCCTTGCCTTCGCGATTTTCCGAAGAATTTCTCCGCCGTTTTATCGTGCCGGAATTATTGCCGTTGTTATCACTTTCTGCATTAAGTTTCGACTTATTACTGACACTGAAGAAATGACCAATTTTGTGTTGATTTTCACCTAATACTAACTTTTTTCGGAGGCATACTTAGCCTTCACCTTCCCTCGACGACAACCACCACGACAATGACGTAAGCTCGAAACAACGAGATCTCGTTTGCCGAGATCGGCGTGCAGATGAAAACTCGAACCGAGAGACCAAAACAACAATGGCGGATCTGCCTGACGAAAAGTTTGGAGTGCGGTAAATCTTTGTTTAAAGAAAATGTAATCGGGTAAAAATGACAATTTTGTGTCAAGAAAGTTGCGTCCCGGGGACGCACGTTAACTTGACACTATGCGTCCCCAGCAAAAATGATGCGTCTAGGACGCAGGGACGCGGGCAAACGAGAACACTGATACAGTATATGCCATCATATGATATGAGAGACTGCTTGAAGACATAGGTTCGGCCCAATGAAGCACGCCATTGAGACAAAGTCAAAGTTGATATAAGACACATTAAAAATAAACCAAAGTCTCTTGACCATGTCATTAAATCCTGTCTTTGTCCCAAAATGCCACATGTATTTTGACGCTCGGTGCACATGCAGCTGCTTGCGGCTTGGCAATTAAAGGGCCCCTCACAAAAATGTCACCGAACGCTTGCACAACCATACCGGTGAGGACCCACCCATGCGAGTTTGGAGAAGATTGACACGGGAAGTCACTTATCTTCCTTGTGTACTTGAATAAACAGATTTATTTTGAGAGTGAAGCTTTATTGGGGTCATATTTTGTGCAATAGAGCCCCATGAGAAGACGGCAACGAAGCACTTTCATCATATATTGACAAACACATTCAACTTTCGTGTAGAATTTAGAGCAGTGCTTCTTTTTTTCCTTGGGCTTCAGCCTGTATACCTGATACCCAGGGTTGGGTAGGGTTACTTTAACTGGATTACTTTCAATTACTTTTGGATTACTCCAATACCAAATATGCTAATAAAAGACTAAATAAACTAAATATGAATAAAATGATGACTCACAACACGTGGTAAGCTTTCTCTCCTGGCTTTGATCTCTTTGATTTCCGGCAAAACTTGGAGTAATCCAAAAGTAATTGAAAGTAATCCAGTTAAAGTAACCCTACCCAACCCTGCCAGTGTTTAACTAAGACTGCAAATATACTGTACTTGCATATTAGAATATATAATAAACAAGTACATTTAAAATAAAAAATACTAGCGTAGGATAATTCTGTTACCTGTTTTTAGGTAACAATAAGTATTTACTTATTTTTGTAGCATTAACTTTCACTTTCTAGATCAAAAAATAATAAATGTGACTGTTTTTTTACTCAAAAAGTTATCGTTTGTCCCAAAATATGAGAAATAATAATTGCACTGAGCACAAGTGATCGTCGCCTACGCCCCCACTGATGTCGCTGATGAGGATGCGAAGGACGCGTTCTTTGACCAACTCCACCAGGCTGTGGACCAAGCCCCACCACACGATGTCACCATCATCCTCACTGATGCCAACGCCACTCTATCCAGCAATGATCGGCCCCCCGGCTCACCTGTCGGCACCACCTTCGTTGACAGCACAACAAACGACAATGGCAACCGCCTCCTCCTCCTCTGCCACCAAAACAACCTTTGTGTTGCTGACACCTGGTTTCCCCGGAAATGCATCCATCACTGGACGTGGTACAGCCCAGATGGCAGAACCAGGAAGGCATTGGACCACATCCTGATATCACGACGCTGGAAGTCGTTTGTAACCAACTGCCGGGTGTTCAGAGGAGCACAGCTTGGCAACACAGACCATCGTCTGCTGGTGGCCCAGCTCAAGCTAAAGCTCCGAGCCAACCAGCACAAGACTCTGCCTCGCCCCGACTCCTCCCGACTCAGCGACCCCAACATCGCCAGAGACTTCAGTTGCTCCATCCGCCGCACTCTCGATGCCCTGGCTCCTGACAAGCTGACAGACTGGGCGGCCTTCAAGGAAAGTGTCCTCCAGTCTGCTCACAATGTCCTCGGACGCCCGCGATCCTCCCCGAGAAAGCCCTGGATATCAGAGAGGACACTAAACATCATAGACCAGCGGCGTGAGGCCCGGCTCCGAGGCGACCTCACGGAGTATCGGAGACTGAACCGCCTGCGCAATGTGCCCATTGCTGAAGATAGGGAGAGGTTTTGGCAGGCAGAAGCCCAACAGCTTGAGTCCGCGGCCAACAACAACAACATGAGCCGCGTATTCAGTCTACTACGCCAAGCCCGTAGCGGCCCACACATAAAGACAGCCCTGGTAAAAGACTCAGACGGCAACCTCATCATGACAGAAGCCAACTGTCTCGCGCGCTGGAAGGAGCACTTTAGCCTCCTCTTGCAGCACAGCACCATCCCGGCTGATCCCACCCTCCTAGTGGCTGCAAACACAGCACCTCCTAGCGACGCCTGCTGCACAGACCCTGTAACACCCGAGGAAGTGAGAGCTGCTCTGAAGAAGCTGAACACAAAGAAAGCCCCCGGCATCTGTGCCATTACCGGCGAGATGCTCAAGGCCGGCGGTGATGGCATGGTGGAGTGGCTAACCTGCCTATTCAACCAGGTGTGGGAATCGGAGCAGCTGCCCACCGACTGGACCAGAGGAGTCATCATGCCCTTCTGGAAATGCAAGGGTGACAGGCTTGTCTGTGGAAATCACAGAGGTATAACCTTACTCTCCATCCCGGGCAAGGTCTTTACCAGGATCTTGCTCAGCCGTGCCCTTCCAGCAATCAGAAGCTGCCGCCGTCCCCAGCAGGCTGGCTTTATGCCCAACCGCTCCACAACGGACCACATCTCTGCCGTCCGTTTGCTGATAGAAAAGACCCGTGAATTCCGTAAAGATCGCCATCTATATATCGGATTCATTGATCTGAAGGCCGCCTTTGACACCGTCTGCCACTCTTCACTGTGGAACATCCTCCAAGCTCTCGGAGCACCACCCAAGATCATAGCCCTGTTCAAGCTACTCTACAGCAACGCAGAGAGCTGTGTCCGTATCAACGGCATTGATTCCGACTGGTTTACTATCTCCAGCGGCGTTCGTCAAGGCTGCGTGGCTGCTCCCGACCTTTTTAATTGCATCATCGACCATCTGATGTTCAGGGTTAGTGAGCGCATCCCCGGAGTGTCTTTCGGCAACTACCACCTGACTGACCTGGAGTATGCTGACGACACCATCATGCTCAGCACTTCCTACAGCCAGCTGAAAGACGCTCTGGGCATTTACAGCGAAGAGGCAGCGCGGCTTGGCCTCCAAGTGAGTTGGACGAAAACCAAGTTCATGTATGTTGGTGATGGACCAGATCCACCTCCCATCCAAATTGGTAGCGACATCGTAGAGCCTGTCAAGAGCTTTGTGTATCTGGGGTCCATGGTGACACACAATGGGGACCTAAAACCAGAGATTCTCCGCAGAAGAGCCCTGGCAGCATCTGCTCTGCAGTCTCTCTGGAAACCACTCTGGCGGCACCAGACCATCGCACGCAAGACGAAGCTCCGCATTTACAACCTCGCCGTACTCTCTATCCTGCTTTATGGCTCAGAAACATGGCCCCTGAACGACACCCTGGCCACAAGAATCGACGGCTTTGATAGCAGGGCTCTCAGAACCGTCGAGAACATCAGGTGGCCCCAACGAGTCTCCAATAAAGAGCTTAGAGCCCGCACGTGCCAGCCCCGAGCATCTTCCTTGGTCGCACAACGCCGCACCCGCTGGTTTGGCCATGTCCTTCGTCTACCACCAGACCATCCGACACAAGCCATTCTCCAGTTTGACCCAAAGGCAGCAGGCTGGAGACGACCACGAGGGAAACCCCGCACTCGATGGCTCGACGTCGTTGCGGGCGACCTCCAACAACACGGAGTTGCTGTAGAGGATGCAGAACAGCTGGCACAAGACCGCCAGCATTGGAAAAACCTGGTTCATCTGGTCGGCTCAACGCACAGGGACGGGACCCCCCGACCTTCGCTGGAGCAATAATCAATAATCACTGAGCACAATTATAGGACAACTCATTTAAAAATATTTTCTTTTTAGTCAGTTGTAATAAGTTGTAATTTTTAAAAACAAGATAACATGTAAAATAATTTGATTCATCATTTTTCTCAGGTAAAGCAATTTTAAATTATGCTAAATTAAAAAAAAAAACATGACTAAAACAAATGTTTTATTTTTCGAAAAGGTATTTTAAGCATTTCAAAATATGAAAAATATTTGCTGAATTTGTTTATTTTATGGATTGTTCTCTCAATTTTAAGCGAAATATTTATATTTGAATTTTTTTTAAATTAAATAGCATTTAGTTTGACTTAAAAACGATAAATCAATAGTAACACAAACATACTCGAAATTAGAAAACTCATCCAATAATTCTGCTCTGCTGAGTTTTTGTTATTATGAGTAAATAAACCTAAAATTGTTGTTAATTAACACAGAAACACATTTTTTTTTCTCCAAGTGTAGCTGGGAAGCAAGTGTTTTAATTTTTATTTTAAATTCCAGGTACCCTTTAAGTTTTGTGGAAGAAAGTCGAATTTTATCCTTGATACCATTAGCATATATTGGACAAAGATGTAAAAAATGTCAACAAATTAAAACATTGGATAATTCAAAACAACCGTTGTATTGTTTCTCATTGCAACAGACTAAAGTTTTGTTCCAAAGGTCAAAAAACGAATTGCCTCGCTAGGAGTAATCCCGCAGGAGTTTTAATATATCACATCATTAAAATAATCATAAAAGTGATTTCATGTCACGGTCCCTCAAAAGGGTCAACAAGGGCCACATTGTAAGGCTTCATCTGCTGTAAACAACAAGCACTTTGTTTTTGCGAGACCCCCAGAAGCAACTGCACACTAAAACCAGTCGGACAGTCTGCAACGAGAACTCCGGGTGGGCCATTGATTCAATTCAACACAGACAGATATAGGAATGTGTTGTTGATGCACATGCACAGGAACACCCCTGCAGCCTCGGGCCCACACATGCACACACAAGCCAAGTTGCTAACTTGAGCTTCTCAATGACTCCCCCCTTTACCGAGTCATCCTAGTGGGAAAACAAACCATTATTCTTGCACATTTGTTGACATCATAAACAAAATGCGCTAGTATTATCAAATTCAAGGCTAACACACGATGGTAGGGTTACTTTAACTTGATTACTTTCAATTACTTTTGGATTACTCCAATACTAAATATGCTAATAAGACAAAAGAAACTAAATTTGTGATTAAGGGCTATACAAATAAAAATGACTTGACTTGACTTAAATATGAATAAAATTATGACTCACAACACGTGGTAAGCTTTCTCTCCTGGCTTTGATCTCTTTGATCTCCGGCAAAACTAACTTAAAATGCGACAGAAACAAAATAAAAATAAATCCAAACAGCTTGCCAACATCATTTTTGCCGTTCCATGTATTCCGTTACTCCCCCAACCTGCACAAAATTTAGTAATTTTATTCATATTTAGTTTTTTTTTTGTCTTTTATTAGCATATTTGGTATTGGAGTAATCCAAAAGTAATTGAAAGTAATCAATTTAAAGTAATCCTACCCAACCCTGCACGCCAACCAATCAAGAAACAATCACCCTAGCTCAAACAATGTTTATTTGTTTATTTATTGCAGTTGCTGCAAATAAATGAGTCACAACACAACACGTGGTAAGCTTCTCTGCTGGCTTTGATCTCGTTGACAGCACGCTGTTAGACTGCCCAAAACATATCAAAGAGCTTTCTTTTCAGTTTACATAAAATATATTTTAGAATATCAACCATCACAATACATTGTTACATCCATTTTAACAAGATAATTTTAACAAGAGATAGTATAGTGTTTTTTTTTAAGTTTACAATGAATTCAAAATATTTTTCTTTAAACTGAATTTTAACCAACATCATCCTTTTTATATATATGAGAAAATAGAAATAATAACAATAACGAGTATAAAAACGGGTACAATGTACCTGCAAATGAATGAGTCACAACACAACACGTGGTAAGCTTCTCTGCTGGCTTTGATCTCTGTAAGGGGAATTAGCATTTTAGCACAACATGCAACGTCTGGCAAAACTAACGTAAAAGGCGACGGAAACAAAACAAAAATAAGTATTGAATATTTCCAAAAATATATCAAACATACTATTTACATCGTCTTTACCATAAATTATGTTCCATCCATCCATCCATCCATCCATCCTTCAATTATCTGCACCGCTTATCCTCAGTAGGGTCACGGGGGTGCTAGAGCCCATCCTAGCCGTCTTGGGGCAGTGGGCTGGGGACACCCTGAACCGGTTGCCTGCCAGTCGCAGGGCACACAGATACAGACAATTCGCTTGCTCATTCACACCTAGGGACAATTTGGACCGGCCAATTAACCTCAGAACTGTGCCACACACGCGATAACCACTGCCCCACCGTGCTGCCCCTATTGTATTCCAGTTTTGTTTAATTAAGTTTTCATTAAATGATTTAATAATAATTTAATAATTCTTACTCGTTTGTAAATAAATTCTATAGTTGATTTCTGACAAGTAACCTTATCATCATATACTGTAAATACTGGTAGGTGGTTGGAAATATCACAGACCAATAATCCACTAACATGGGCATATTCAGTATTTTTTGTAAATATATTGTCAATAAGTACTTGTACTAGGTCTTAATATAGTGGGGTATAAACTCATGCTCTACATTGTGTTAATATAATCATCAGTGGACGGGATTTAAGTTACCTAGTAATGGCTTCAATGTGGGCTAACGCAGTGGATTAAGAGTTATTCACAAATCTACTTAAGTAAAAGTATAAAATATTGTGATGTAAAAATACTCCCAGACCTACAAAATGTCACAAATTCACTCAAGTAAATGCAACGCTCTGCTACACAAATATAATTAAAATAAAAACCTGTGGGGACGAGCATGACGTCACTCTGCAGCATTCCCCTTCTGCCCCCATTCCTCAAACCTAACGTGTTCCGGCCTGAACAGCTCTGATAAATGTAAGATAAAAGCAGATTGGCACAGTGGAAAATTATAAGGGCTCTTTTAACTTAATTGGGCATTGTTAACACGTACTGCACGGAGAAAATATTTAACTCGAAACTTTTTAAGGACACCTCAGCATTCCCCTCTGCCCCCATTCCTCAAACCTAACGTGGTCCGGCCTGAACAGCTCTGATAAAAGTAAGATAGAAGCAGATGGGCATAGTGGAAAATTACAAGGGCTCTTTGAACTTAATTGGGCATTGTTAACACGTAATGCATGGAGAAAATATTTAATGCAAAACTTTTTAAGGATACCTCAGCATTCCCCTCTGCCCCCATTCCTCAAACCTAACGTGGTCCGGCCTGAACAGCTCTGATAAAAGTAAGATAGAAGCAGATGGGCATAGTGGAAAATTACAAGGGCTCTTTGAACTTAATTGGGCATTGTTAACACGTAATGCATGGAGAAAATATTTAATGCAAAACTTTTTAAGGATACCTCAGCATTCCCCTCTGCCCCCATTCCTCAAACCTAACGTGTTCCGGCCTGAACAGCTCTGATAAACGAAAGATTATAGCAGATTGGCACAGTGGAAAATTATAAGGGCTCTTTGAACTTAATTGGGCATTGTTAACACGTACTGCACGGAGAAAATATTTAACTCGAAACTTTTTAAGGACACCTCAGCATTCCCCACTTCCCCCATTCCTCAAACCTAACGTGTTCCGGCCTGAACAGCTCTGATAAAAGTAAGATAGAAGCAGATTGGCACAGTGGAAAATTATAAGGGCTTTTTGAACTTAATTGGGCATTGTTAACATGTACTGCACGGAGAAAATATTTAACTCGAAACTTTTTAAGGACACCTCAGCATTCCCCTCTGCCCCCATTCCTCAAACCTAACGTGTTCCGGCCTGAACAGCTCTGATAAACGAAAGATTATAGCAGATTGGCACAGTGGAAAATTAGAAGGGCTCTTTGAACTTAATTGGGCATTTTTAACACGTAATGCATGGAGAAAATATTAAACTCAAAACTTTTTAAGGACACCTCAAACACCCCCCATCCCAACTTTAATAATACTCAGTTACTTTAAACATTTATATTAAGGAGGGGGGCTCAGACTGTCATCCCGTGGGCAGCAATTGGCCCCCGGACTGTGAGTTTGAAATTCTTGGGCTAGCTCCACATTGTGGAATTACATTGAAGCTTTGCACTTTTCAGGGGTTAGGTTAGGTAGCAAGGCCTGTTATGAATAATGCAAATGCATGAGTAATGCAAACTAAATTTTTGAAGGGTATATGTTGCGGTTGTATGGTTTCACTTGACTTACACGCATGACTGGATTGCTGCTAAAAATAGACCGAGTCTCCCACTAAGACCGTGTTTTGCGTTTGTGGCGAGGTTCAGATGAGCGACTTTGCCGTTTTGCGGATGGTCGACGGCGTCGGAGGACGACATCATATATTTATGTGGCCTCGAAGCGATGACACACATTTCCTGATTCAGTGCACAAACGGAGTAAGCAAGGGCCCACGAGGTTTTCAACACGAGCGTGATGCCATTTCACGTTAAAATACCAACTAGCCAATTTAGCAATGGCTGAAAGTCAGAACCTCAGGCGGCTCGAGGAGCTCGTACAAATTTGTAGAGAACAAATGTAAAAATAGAAAGTACTAAAAAGTCATCCAAGCACTGGTGGGCCGTCAGCGCCTGCAAGGCCTTCTCTGATGGCCTGAAAAATATCTAAATTATGTGATTTTAATTGTGTTTTTTATGTGCAGTACTACTTCATTGCGTTTTTCAAACAGTACCAAACTGTCACGAAACGGACCGGCAAGCAGGAAGTCGGAACTCATATGCATAGACACTTTAATTAGGAAAGAAAAGTTGTCCAACACACAAACGGACCAAAAAACAAAAAAAAACAGGTTCAAAGGCAATCAAAATTACAAACTAGGCATTACTCAGATCAAACGGACATGGACAGGGTTTCAACGAGAGTTAAACAATGATCTGGCCGCGGGCAGTTCCAAAAGGAGCGCTTAAGTACTCCAATGCGTCTCAGCCGGTGTCAAGGGGCGGGGCCAGCTGGGCGCCATGACAACCGTGCAGGACATGACACCAAACAGTCTGTCAGCAAGGGAATCACGGCAGATGAGTGGTTAGCACGTCCCTGGCACTGTTATAATATAATAATAATAATAATTTCCTTGTATTGTCATTCTGTGTAACAATGTACACAAAACGAAATGTCGATTGCACCTGACCCGTTGTAGCGAGCCGATGCAGCCGCAGCCAACAGAGGGCGCCGCCGACCACTTTTTAAGTCTTAGGAATGACTCGGCCGGGGCGCGAACCACCGACCTCCTATGAGGTCATGGGTTCAAGTCCAGCTACCAGCCTTCCTTTGCAGAGTTTGCATGTTCTCCCCGTGCACTCCGGTTTCCTCCCACATTCCAAAAACATGCGTTTCAGGTTGATTGGCTGGTCCAAACAGGACCCACCGCCCTAAGATAGCTGGGATGGGATATGTATATATAAAATGACAGACAACTCATTTGCTCATTCACACTTTGGGACAATTTGAACCAGCCAATTAACCTGACATGTACCTTTTTGGTATGTAGGAATAAACCCACACAGGCATAAGGAGAACATGCAAACTCCGCTGCGGTAGCAGGAATCGAACTCTGGCATCTGCACCGTCGGGCCGTATGTAACCACCCACCCATTGTGCCGCCTATATGTAAATAAAAATAAGTCAAAATTATACTTGATATGTAAAAACAATACAGACAATAATTGATCTCATCTCATCTCTTTCTCATTAGCCGCACCGCTTATCTTCATTAGGGTCGCGAGGGGGGGGGCTGGAGCCCATCCCAGCCATCTCTGGGCAGTGGGCAGGGGACACCCTGAACTGGTTGCCAGCCAATCGCAGGGCACACGGGGACAGACAACTCACTCGCTCATTCACACCTAGGGACAATTTGGACCGGCCAATTCACCTGAAATGTATGTTTTTGGAATGTGGGAGGAAACCGGAGTGCCCGGAGGAAACCCACGCAAGCACGGGGAGAACATACAAACCCCGCACAGAAAGTCTGGAGCTGGATTTGAACCCACACAGGAGGTTCCCATGATATGAACTGTGCCGCACAAGCGCTTAACCACTGCGCCGCCGTGCTGACATTTATTTATTTATTCTTTTATTTACTAAATATAAGATTAAGTCTTATTTGGCTCATTATAAGGATTGATTTTTGCTTTTCAATTATTAATTTAAGTTAAGAATGTAGTAAAGTAGAAAAAATAATATCTGTACCAGCATTTGAAGAAAAGACAACAGAATATATATAAATGTAAATTAAAATTACACCCAAAAAAAATCATGAGGGTGGCAGTAATTGCTTTTTATTTCAGGGATTTAACTGAAGTGGGGGTAAATCTGAATTTTTTATGTGCAGTACTACTTCATTGGGGCAGCACGGCGGGGCAGATGTTAGCGCATGTGCGGCACAGTTCATGTCTTGCGTGGGTTCAAATCCAGCTCCAGACTTCCTGTGCGGAGTTTGTATGTTCTCCCTGTGCTTGCGTGGGTTTACCCCGGGCACTCCGGTTTCCTCTCACATTCCAAAAACATGCATTTCAGGTGAATTGGCCGGTCCAAATTGTCCCTAGGTGTGAATGAGCGAGTGAGTTGTCTGTCCCCGTGTGCCCTGCGATTGGCTGGCAACCAGTTCAGGGTGTCCCCTGCCCACTGCCCGATGATTGCTGGGATGGGCTCCAGCACCCCTGCGACCCTACTGAGGATAAGCGGTGTAGCTAATGAGATGAGATGAGACTACTTCATTGCTCACATTAAAGGTTGTTTCTTCACCCTTACAGAAAAAAAGGTTTAAAGGTATAAACTCAATCAGTTCTTACATTTTATTCTGGGAGCATCGTATGACAATGCCTCTTCTAATCGCATTAAAGAGGACATGTTGCTGTTAATTTCACTTAAAGATAAAATCACATTTACTGTAACAATGATAAGACACAGTCAAGTCAAGACAAACAAAAAGAATCTAACTTTTCCTGCTACTAGAGTTTCATTTAATGCTTTCATCTTTTTAATGCATTTAGTACGTTGCAGTATGTTCATCACCAGCTAGAACAGCTTTAACATGCATACATTTTTAAATTAGTAGTTTTTTTGTCGTTGAGGTTTGTTAATTGTTTATGGGAACATCTTAGAAACAATAGTGAAGCGCATCCTCATCAATGTTAAAACCTAAGTCTTGATTTGCATGACAGTCCTCAAGGGTGACTTCACGCTCCAATAAGCAGTTCCAAACTTGCTTCAGACTTCACTGCTTCTGAAGTTGAACATGTCATATAGCGGCCGTGTGTGTGCATGAGCAGGGTTGGGTAGGGTTACTTTAACTTGATTACTTTCAATTACTTTTAGATTACTCCAATACCAAATAAGCTAATAAAAGACAAAAGAAACTAAATATGAATACAATTATGACTCACAACACGTGGTAAGCTTTCTCTCCTGGCTTTGATCTCTTTGATCTCCGGCAAAACTAACATAAAATGCGACAGAATCAAAATGAAAATAAATCCAAACAGCTTGCCAACATCATTTTTGCCGTTCCATGTATTCTGTTACTCCCCAAGCCTGCACAAAATTTTGTCATTTTATTCATATTTAGTTTATTTTGTCTTTTATTAGCATATTTGGTATTGGAGTAATCCGAAAGTAATTGAAAGTAATCCAGTTAAAGTAACCCTACCCAACCCTGCATATGCATGGGAGGTGAAAATCAATTATACGTAGTTGTAATTCTGAAATACATCAATGCATACATCTATTCATGATCGCATCGTTATTCTTGTCATGATTACTGATGTGAATCTGATGTGTGCCGTTCCTTTGGCGACAACTGCCTTGGACTCTGATTGGCTGCCTGTCCCTATTGAAAACCCGGTCCTTTCTGTCACCTGTTGTCAGTCCGTCTGCAAACCTCAGTATATTCCAGGCAAGCTTTTTTAGACCCTGATTCCCACCTGTTTTTGCCCCCGTCTGTTTTTTTTAATATCCTGACCATGTCTACTCTCCTCTCCTGGCTATTGACTCGTTTTCGTTCCCGACCACGTTTTTGCTCTCCTGTCCCGACTACTACCCATTTTTTTCCTTTCCCGACACCGCCATCGCTCGCCACGGAAGGGGGACTTCCGCGTTCAGAGCGACCTGCCTCCCGTGTCCAGCAATCACCGGATCGTGGGCGCAACCCTTTCTCTTTCTTCCGATAAAACTTGTGAGAAACGCAACGCAAGTGGGTCTTGTCTCCGTTTAATTCTTTTATGATGTTTTCAATATTTCAGTTGTTTATAACTGCTGTATTCCTTTACTCTTAATTATGTAACTTTAGTTCTTTTATCTTGCGGCCAGACATGGCCTTGAGCACCATTGCTGGGTTTACTTCTTTGACTGAGGTACACACTGATAGCCAAGAGACATCAATTTCAGAAGATCAAATCTTGCAAACTCCAACTCTTATACCTCATCATCATCATCTCATTAGCTGCACCGCTTATCCTCAGTAGGGTCGCGGGGTGCTGGAGCCCATCCCAGCAATCATCGGCTAGTGGGCAGGGGACACCCTGAACTGGTTGCCAGCCAATCGCAGGGCACACGGGACAGACAACTCACACGCTCAGTAACACCTAGGGACAATTTGGACCGGCCAATTCACCTGAAATGCATGTCTTTGGAATGTGGGAGGAAACCGGAGTGCCCGGAGGAAACCCACGCAGGCACGGGGAGAACATACAAACTCCGCACAGCAAGGCCGGGAGCTGGATTTGAACCCACGCAGGAGGTTCCCACGACCTCAGAACTGTGCCGCACACGCGCTAACCACTGCTCCGCCGTGCTGCCACTCTTATACCTGTTAACTACAATTGTTGCCTTCAGGCAAAGGTTGAGCGGTTTGAGCAAGACTCCGGCCAAAGGTGTAGGACAGCGCTCAATTCAAATGTGGGATCCATTAAATGTTTGGTGCAATTATACAGTATATATGAACATGCTTTTCTAATATCGTACAGCATAATACAATTAGAATCAGCTTATGGGCCGCCTATTTAGTATAAGAATGATAGTGAGACATTTCAGTCTTTGCATTTCTGAATTTCTACGGCCATTGTCTGTAACTCATTAATGCACAGAATATTCTGTAAATAACATGTTGTTTTGCAAACCTTCCTTCTTGCTACAAAGAAAAAGATGATTTACAACATATGCTCACGTAAATTATTTATGATGATTTTGTAATATTTGTTCATGGTTAAGAGATCCCTTAACCACATGGGTCGTCCAGACACCACACCCTGTGGTGTGTCTTGGGCAAGTACAGCCTGGTGGCACTCATCCATCTCCAGGCTATTTTTTGGGGTAAGGGTTTGCTCCCCCACATGAAATAGTTAGGACTAGTTTCCTAGGTTACTAGTAGCAAAAAAAGCCTCCTTATCTAACTCATACAGCACCTTCATCATCTGGTTGCCGTTATTTTTCAGTGTAAGGCATCATCTCGCTCTTCAGAGATCAGCCAGAACTCTAATACCACGGCCAGCAGTGTATGACAATACTTTAAATCCCTGGGGAAAAAATATTTTGTTCAGAAAATTTTAGTATCGCATGACGTTACCCCTTCTGCTTTTGTGACTTCTTAAAGACTTTTGTATATTTTTGTATCCATATTCTAATTAAATGAATAAATAACCAGATGGATAAAAAACGTAATGGTTTCCTCGAAAATTAAAAATCAAACGATTTAAAGAAAGTTAAAGATGGTACTTAAGCAAATAATTCAATAGTTCCATTTAAAATACACGAGAACATACAAACTCCACACAGGAAGCTTCGATCTCATGACCTCAGAACTGTGCCGCGGACGCGCGAACCACTCAGCCGCCGTGCCGCCTACAAATAAATACATAAATATCTAAATTAATTGATATGAAATGAATACATACCCATTAAGAGACTGTCCACAACATATTGAAAAAGCTAACTGTTATTTATTGTTATCATTATATCATTCACGTTACTTCGGGCCCCAGTGCTGTGGAATGCTCTGCCCTCTGAAAGTCGATCTGTAACCTCAGTGGAATTGTTTAAATCTAGGCTTAAAACACACTTCTATTCTATAGATTATGAATGACCTATATATTACGTTGATAATATCTGTGCACTATTTGTTATTGGAACATCTATAGCAGCCTAGTCATCCTGGGAGGACATTACCTCATGTGTGGTCCCTTCTCAAGGTTTCTTCATTTTCCTCATGTTCAGGTTTTTGAGTTTTTCCTTGCCCTCATGTAGGTTTTAGATCAGGGGATGGTGTAACAATAGTCTGTAGTTTGCATTAATCTGTGGTATGTGCAGCCCTTTGAGACTCATTGAGATTAAGGGCTATACAAATAAACATGACTTGACTTAAACCAATTTTCTGAAATAGTTTTTCCGCCCGATATCTAATTTACAGTTATAATGAGCCACGATATTTAAATAAAATATTAAACAACACTAGGTTTTTTCTTTGCCTGTACACATTTGGAAAATTGTACAGGCAAATGTATAATGGTTTTTATTTATTGTTATTTCTAGTATCCACTTATACACTTTACCAAAACAATTTCTGGCACAGTTTTTCATTTGCTGTTGCAGTTGGCATGGTTCATATCAAGCAAAACATCAAGCGCAGCATGCTAGTTCTTGTTTGTTTTTTATACACATTTGGGAAAATAGATTTTATTTACTGCTATTATGCCATCATACACTTTACTAAACCAATTTTATGGCGCAGTTTTTCTGCACAGCATATCATTTGCACTAATGATGGCACACATAGTAATCAGAACATCAAACACAGCATGCAAGGTCTTGTTTATTTGTTTTGTGTGTGTGTTTTTTATTTATTTTTTATTTCTATTTTTTACTCCAGCAGAGACTGAGCGTGATTAAACACCCAATCCCAAGTGACAAGTGGATGCAGAAGCAATTACACCTCCAATGATTTCTGGAGGGCTCAATGTATTACTACTGTTCACCCATGCAGAAAAATCATATTATTAATATGAAAACAAATACATATCCCCCATGTAGAGGTGCAAGCAGTGCATTTTTACCAAGGAACTTGAGTTGAATACAGAGCAGCCCCAACAAGTCATTCACTAAGGCTCAATTCTCAGAGTCAGCGCACACACGTCAATCCCCTAGATGGGTTTTTACATTGTTCTTGCCATTTTTTTTCAGACTTGAGCCTGTGTGTTTGGAGGAATTGAAGGGGCCCTGGCTCCCTTGTGAGATGAGGATTTGACACATGTGTGTGTGTGCGTACATGCTTGTGTGTAAGCCATGTGATCATATGAGCCCCCCTCGTCTGCTTTGTCGAGGTTAGAAATCGATGCTTTTTGTGCACTGGTGATCCAATACAAAAGAGATGAAAGGGATTTTCACATTTTTCATCTCCTTATTATTATCATTATTATTATTATTATTATTATTGTAGTCCATCCTTCTTTAAGAGGTGAATGATACTGGGTTTCTAGTATAAAACTGATCCAAGTAAAACCATTGTAGTATCGCTCGATACCGTTTCGATACCAATACGTTTTGCTTGGAAATATCATGATCATTGAATAATTGAACCTTCTCCCTTGAGTTAGTTTGTATTTACGGGAAACATAGATCAAATATTTGAGGCACAAGTGTTTATTTATTTTTTATTAAAACCACAATTTAAACTTTAATAGTAAAAAATGAATATAAATATTTCTATAACAACTCTTTCGGAACAAAAGCCCAGTGAGTCAAATATTACAGCAGCAATGTAACAAAACAAAACAAGATGTATCTATGTCAACACGCGGCAATACCTTAATTGCATAATATTTTGAGCATAAAATCCAAATTTCTTTAGTGGTATAAAATAATAAAATACTTCTACTACAATAACTGTTAAAGAGCACAAGTCAAGAGAGTTAAATATTAAAAATCATCAATGTAACAAATAAGCCCCTTCTGCCCTGTTGCCATAGTGACAAAGTATTTTCAGGTTTTTCTTTGGCACCAATAACCAGGGTTGGGTAGGGTTACTTTAACTTGATTACTTTCAATTACTTTTGGATTATTCCAATACTAAATATGCTAATAAAAGACAAAAAAACTAAATATGAATACAATTATGACTCACAACACGTGGTAAGCTTTCTCTCCTGGCTTTGATCTCTTTGATCTGCGGCAAAACTAACATAAAATGCGACAGAAACAAAATGAAAAGAAATCCAAACAGCTTGCCAACATCATTTTTGCCGTTCCATGTATTCCGTTACTCCCCAAGCCTGCACAAAATGTTGTCATTTTATTCATATTAAGTTTCTTACTTAACCCTACCCAACCCTGATGTAGACAAATCAAAGAAGAAATCCCAGTGGCAACTGCAGTGACTTCATCTGAACAGGGCAAGGACACCTTAAGATTAAGGATGGGGGAGGAAAGCCTTGGGAGTGAAATTGATGGTGAAATTGCCCCTGGACCTTCTACGTCCCCTAACAGTGTATTGCACTACAGACACGTCCTTACTGCTGAATGAAGGTAGAACCACAAATGTCCTATAGTCATTCATGTTATATCATTATTTTTTCATCCTTACAAACATAAAACATACAAGGATGCATGTGAAGGCCACAGTAAGAAAATCAACATCTGATACATTATGCTAAGGACACAGTGAATACATTAGCGGCAGGAAATGGCAAGCAGGAGGTCAAAGATATCATCATCCACCCACCCCCTCTCTGCAAAACCTGTCGATATTTCTTGTGATGGAGAAGCTCATATTCTGCCCGGACCGCATTAGACATACATTTGATATTCTGCACTGCTCCGCAACCTCCATCTTGAGCATGAAATCTCGTAATTGATCAGCCAATGGTGTGTTTGTGTGCTCTTGAATGTGCCTGTGTCTTTTGGAGGTAGGGGTCTCTCGAGTTTTTTAAACTCTGGATAGTGATAGTTGACCAGTTGTTGTTCAACCGTAAACAAGTGTTTGTGTCCAATACCAAATATGCTAATAAAAGACAAAAGAAACTAAATATGAATAAAATTATGACTCACAACACGTGGTAAGCTTTCTCTCCTGGCTTTGATCTCTTTGGAAAAACAGTTTGCAGGGAGTCCGTATAGTTTCAGGGTTTATAGATCAACAACAGGGGCAATAGACAACAAAAAACATGCAATAGGAGTATTCATCTATCTCAGGAAAAGCATTTGATACAACTAACCATAATATATTATTCAATAACCAGGAAAAATATGGGATAAAGAGTATGGTATCAGAATGGGTAAATAATTATTTGAAAGGACGGCAACAGTTTGTGAAGTTGGGTAATCATTGTTCTGGATGCTTGGACATTTCATGTGGTGTACCCCAGGGGTTAGTGTTAACCCCCAAAGAGTTTATACTGTACTATATATAAATGATATGTGCAAAATAGCTAGGAGGTTTAAATTGGTCAATTTTGCAGATGACACAAATATATAATTTACAGGTGACACTATTCAACGAGTGGGAACTGTTATAATTAAGTAAATGAAAATGATAAAATTATGGTTTGACTGGAACAAATTATGATTAAATGTGACCAAAACTACTATGTTATTTGGCAAAGGAACAGTGACACACAAAGGTCCGAATAGAATTTCTGCAGAAATATCATATAATTTTTCAATAGAACATCACTGAAGAAACATTGCTTGGACACAATTAAAATTAGTATTAAACAAAGGCCATGGCTTAGTGGAAAGGTATCCTCTGGGCTGATGAGACAAAGATACAAAGATGTATTTATTTGGTTTAGATATGTCGCGGGAACCAGGTGAGGAGTACAAACATGTTTTGTTGTGCCTCAAGTCAAGCATGGTGTTGGTAATGTCATGGTTTGGGGCTGCATGAGTGTAACTGGAATTGGGGAGCTACATTTTATTCAGGGAAACGCAAACTGAAGCATGTACTTTGAAAAACGGGAGCAAAGAATGATCCCCTCCCTCTAGAAACTGGGTCGCAGGTCAATGTTCCAGCCTGATAATGACCCCAAATACAATTCTAAGATGACTAAGGCTTTTTAAAGGATAAAGGGTATGGACTGGCCAAGCATGTCTCCAGATCTAAATCCAATAGAACATCTTTGGGGCACCCTCAAACGGAAGGTGGAAAAGCACAAGATCTTGAATATCCCTAGCTAAGTCACATTGTCACGGAGGAGTGGAAGAGCATTCCAGTGGCCATTTGTGGGACTTCGGTGAAGTCCATGGCCAGGAAGTTTTAAGTGGTTCTGCAAAATCATGACGGCCACACAAAATATTGAACTATGATAACTTTTACTTAAGTCACCAGGGGTTCGGCTACCCATGGCTACATTTTCAGTTTTTTGAGGGGAAAAATACATTTACACTGATGTTTCCGTAGTGCCGTGGTTAGCACATTCGTCTAACACACAAAAGGTCCTGCTCCAAGACCAGGTGGAAAAACATGTTGGTCTGGAGAGGGATGGGTACCACCAGGCTGTACTTGCCCAAGACACACCACAGAAAATAGTGCCTCTACGACCCTAATGTCACGAAACAGGCCGGGAAGCAGGAAGTCGGAACTCATTTGCATAGACGATCTGTCACTTTCATTGAAAAAGGAAAGTTGACCAACACACAAACGGAACTAAAACAAAACAAAGCAGGCTCAAAGGCAGGCAAAATTACAAACGAGGCATTACTCAGATCAAACAGGCATGAAGAGGGTTTCAACGATGGTTAAACAATGATCTGGCAGCGGTCAGTTCCAAAAGGCGCGCTTAAGTACTCCAAGAGCAATCAGTTCAATGCGTCTCAGCCGGTGTCAAGGGGCGGGGCCAGCTGGGCGCCATGACAACCGTGCAGGACATTGTCATGATTACCCAAGTGGAGCCACCTGGGGTAATCATGTGGCGCGCTGGAATGTGCTTCCTGATTGGTTAATGCTCCCTTTTTAAACGCGTTATGGAGGATTACTTTTTACCCCGTTTGACTCGCCTGATTTTCCTGTGTATTTTTGACTTGTTTACCTGATTCTGCCTGCCTCCGATTCGACCTGCTTTCGTCCCACGCTACGATCTTCTCTTCAGTCCTGGTAAACTCGACCTGCCTCCGCCCCCACGCTACGATTGGCTACGTGTCCCGAAGCTGTCTTCACGGCGTTGCTGCTGACGTTCGACGGTCATCGCGTCTCCCGCTAACCCTGTACGCTTCCCCAAAATAAAGAACTGTACGAACGCTCTGGGGTCTCCTGCTCTGTTCTGGTCCTTCCTGACAGAATCCTCCGACCAAGAATGGACCCCGCGTTCGTACATTTGCCCCCTGACCACTATGAAAGCCTGAATCAGCAGCGCAATTCCCCTTCAGAATGTGCAGTTCGGCAAGTCCTTTCTGACGTGGCAAAATTGGCTAAGGCACCTCCGGCCGTATGACTGCGCAATGACTCCCATGCCTGCCTGTTCGACTCCCATGCCTGCCTGTTCGACTCCCATGCCTGCCTGTTCGACTCCCATGCCTGCCTGTTCGACTCCCATGCCTGCCTGTTCGACTCCCATGCCTGCCTGTTCGACTCCCATGCCTGCCTGTTCGACTTCGACTCCGCTGCCTGCCCGCCCTGAGTCCGACTCTTCTGAATCTGCCCGCCCTGAGTCCGACTCTTCTGAACCTGCCCGCCCTGAGTACGAGTCTTCTGAACCTGTCCGCCCTGAGTCCGAGTCTTCTGAACCTGTCCGCCCTGAGTCTGAGTCTTCTGAACATGTCCGCCCTGAGTCCGACTCTTCTGAGTTGATTCTCCTGATTTTCCTGTGTTACCCTGTGACGTGCCGTGGGTTTATTTATTTTTTTTTTTCTGGGGAACTTCTGGAGCCGTTCCTTGAGGGGGGGGTTCTGTCATGATTACCCAAGTGGAGCCACCTGGGGTAATCATGTGGCGCGCTGGAATGTGCTTCCTGATTGGTTAATGCTCCCTTTTTAAACGCGTTACGCGGAGAACTCTTTGTCGGAGGATTACTTTTTACCCCGTTTGACTCGCCTGATTTTCCTGTGTATTTTTGACTTGTTTACCTGATTCTGCCTGCCTCCGATTCGACCTGCTTTCGTCCCACGCTACGATCTTCTCTTCAGTCCTGGTAAACTCGACCTGCCTCCGCCCCCACGCTACGATTGATCACGTTTCCCGCTAACCCTTACGCTTCCCCAAATAAAGAATTGTACGAACGCTCTGGGGTCTCCTGCTCTGTTCTGGTCCGTCCTGACAGACATGACACCTAGTGTAAGTACAAGTACAGTACTTGCATTTGTTGAACAAATGACTGAGCCTGAAAATATGGTTTGTTCTTCGGCTTTAACATATAATAGAATATTTGATAAATAACATGTACATTTTTCACTTTTGTGACTTTTTACCATCACGGGTCCTTTTTGGGACACAACCCCAGAAAAAACGAAGGATATATTACATATACCACAGCCATATCCCTATAGTGGGAGGTGGCTAGAGTAATTTCTGACTCATTTTGGGAGATTGATTCAGAGGAGGGGATTCCCAGCCCCCTCGCTCAACCCAACTGAGGTGTTGGGAGTCATTAGGTGACCAAACCCCCCAATTCCAACCCCTAATGCTTAACGCCAAGCAGGGAGGCAACGGGTACCAATGTTTAAGTCTTAGGTATGACTCGGCCGAGGCTTGAACCACAACCTCCCAGTCTCGGAGCGGGCGCCATACCCCCAAGGCCACCGAGCTGAAAAAACGAAGGATACCTGTACCATACTATTTTTTGAAGGAATGTTAGGGCCTGTAAAAAGTTTTCGTTACCTTTGATTTCAATGTACAATAGAGTATTTTATCATATCTCATCTCATCTCATTAGCCGTACCGCTTACCCTCAGTAGGGTCGCGGGGGGGCTGGAGCCCATCCCAGCCATCCGGGCTGTGGGCAGGGGACACCCTGAATTGGTTGCCAGCCAATTGCAGGGCACACGGGGACAGACTCACTCACTCACTTATAGATCAACGGCAGAGGCAATAGACAACAAAAAAACATGCAATAGGACTCACTCACTCACTCATTCGCACCTAGGGACAATTTGGACCGGCCAATTCACCTGAAATGTATGTTTTGGGAATGTGGGAGGAAACCGCAAGCACAGGGAGAACATACAAACTCCGCACAGGAAGTCTGGAGCTGGATTTGAACCCACGCAGGAGGTTCCCATGACATGAACTGTGCCGCACAAGCGCTAACATCTGCGCCGCCGTGCTGCTCTATTTTATCATATAATAATTGTAAAAATAGAAAAAAGATTTCTACTCTACGGATTTCACCTATAACGGGTTCTCTTTTATATGTAATCCCTGTGATAAATGACGGTTCACTGGTTTTATTTTATTTCTTTCACATGTATTTCACAAATAAGATGACAGTCAATGTCATTGCAATCATGTGCAGAAAGCTGCTGTAATAAAAAGATTCTAATGACTTTGACTTTTGACCAATCGTGGCTTGCATCTTCTTCTCCCGATTGGTCCATGTCTGCAGGAACTTGTCTAGCATCCATCCGCACACTTGAAGGTGACATTCCCTGGGTAGCCACAGCTTTGATGTAACTCCAACCCACCTGTCTGCTAACCCAAGAGCCTTCTCCCTACACCTCCACAAAAGAAGATGACGTGTTATTTCACTATGAAAAAGAACACGCTTCTCAACTGCTAACAGGATTAAACGCTTCCGCGAGGCTGGGGAGAAGGTGATAAGAGTGAAAGACAAAGCAAGGAGCTGAGGCACTCGGTTAAAAACGTTCTTTTGCGTCCTCTTATGCTCCATGTTCCCTTGTTGGAGACATAGAGAATGGTTTAGAGCAGGGGTGTCAAACTCATTTTAACTTGGGGGGCCACACAATAGAACAAACATTCTGTCGGGGGCCAGACTAGTTGATTAAAGAGAAAGAAAAAGAGAGACAAAGAAATAAGAGATAGAGGGAGGGAAAAGTAGAGAGGGTGGGACAAAGAAAGAAAAAGAGAGGGAGGGAGTGTGAGAAACAAAAGATAAAAAGTCGTGAGAGAAGGGGAAAAGAAAGGGAGAGGAAGAAAGAAATCCAAAGAGAAATAGAAAGACAGAAGGAGAGAAAAGAGAAAAGAAAGCGCAAAGGCTAGGAAAAGAGTAAGAGAAAAGAGAGGAAAGGGAAAAAAGGAAGTTAGAGCAAAAGAAGTTAAAAAGACACAGAGAGAGAAAGAAACAAAGAGCAACAAAGGAAGAGAAAAAGAGAGATACAGAGAGTGAAAGAGACAGAGACAGAGAGTGGGAGAAAAGGGGTGGAAAAGATAGAGAGAGACAGAGAGAGAGAAATAAATAAATACAAGTACAGTGTCTTTGCGAGAGGCATCTTTGTTTGGCAACATCAAGTTGACATATTTCAACCTGCAGCTTGTTTTTCTCTTGCGCTTCTCTGAGTGTTGTCTCGCGGGCCGGATTCAATTCCTTAGCGGGCCTGATCTGGCCCGCGGGCCGCCTGTTTGACACCTGTGGTTTAGAGGAACAAAATAATAAAAAGTGGTCATTATGGGCCTTTTTATCAAGTAAAACCTGACAAAACATGTGAAAGCAGTATTTTTCATGAATATTCAACTAAAATATTTACATTTTTGATTATACATAATGCAGACCAAATTAACATGTATATTTTTAATTTATTTATAAATACAGTACATACAGTGAATTTCTTGTCATAGCGACCCCAAAGAGTCATTTGGCGTGTGGCAGCATATTTTTGAGCTACAGTGCCCTCTAGTGGATCGATCATATCATTGACTCGTGACAATATTCCTGCAGTCTCATGTGGTTTTGCTGTCGCCACATATAATGAGTTATCTGCGCCATCTTCTGGTAATAATAAAACACAGTTAAGAACCACATGACGCTATTGCACATTTCTACAATGTTTGTCAAACTTTTGTGAAGTAAGGCACACTTCTTTCATCAAAAATTATTTGAAAAATGCATTGCATAACAAGGTTGCATGTTTGTTTTTAAAGCATTTTGCCTTTGTTGATAATATAATGTTTATGTCACATAATAATTAATTATTCGGTAATTATGGCGTAGGAGGTAATGTAGGTTATTCATTTTGATGAATAATCATGCTGTTTTGGGGGATTTTCATTTATTTTAACCTGTTTTTTTTAAGTCCTATCTATATTTTCAATTTATTTTGGGGGGAAAATATCCAAAAAAGCACTTTCAATTAGCAAAATGATCAAATAAACTTGTGCAAGATTTGTACTTCATTTGATATATTTGTCATTTCACATTTAGCGCAATCTTGAACAGCTTCATCAAACAAAATACGTTATTCAAAACATTTACCTGTGTTACATCAGGAGCAGACAATTAGTCTATGAAAGTAAAAAATATGAATGTGAGAGTTACCCGGGGGCAGCACGGCGGCACAGTGGTTAGCGCCTGTGCAGCACAGTTCTGAGGTCATGAGATCGAACCTCCTGTGTGGAGTTTGTATGTTCTCCCCGTGCTTGGGTGGGTTTCCTCCGGGCACTCCGGTTTCCTCCCACATTCCAAAAACATGCAGGTCAGGTTAATTGGCCAGTCCAAATCGTCCTTATGTGGGAATGAGCGAGTGAGTTGTCTCTCTCTGTGTGCCCTGTGACTGGCAGGCAACCAGTTCAGGGTGTCCCCTGCCCGAGCATGGCTGGGATGGGCTCCAGCACCCCCGCGACCCTAATGAGGATAAGCGGTGCAGATAATGGATGGACGGATAGAGTTACTCGGATGATCACTGGAAGAAAGCAAAGAATCAAGCAATAGACCGAACAATGCCGGGCTTCTTTGCAAAGATAAAATTGGGAACTTTTCTGTGGCACACTAGACAAGGTCTCAAGGCACAATAGTGTGTATTCCAGCCACCAACAGGATATGAAGGTATACAGTCTCGAATGTCCAGCATATTAGTGAAAAAGACAAGAAGGCTAGCTTTGGGTATGTGGGTATATGGGTTATGTAGAAGTTGGACCAGTTTGCTTGGCTTGTCATATCCTGGACAGTTAAATCAGTCTCAAGTCGGTACGTCTATTTATTTTGAGTTGCACTTGCCTCTGAGACATTTGGCAAGAAACATATGATCCACACCACTTGGTCTTCCAGAATTTGCCAGGCAGTTCCCTTGATTTTAAACTGGTAAAGTGGAGCCAGTCTCTGATTTATCGTGAGTAAAGTGGGATACACTATTGCCTGGTTGTCATTAATGGGATATTCTACCAGCCGTTTTTTTAAGTATTTTCGGTATTAAGCCCACCATCCACAGCACCACAATTTGGTCAGAAGATGCAACTGCAGAGCTACAGGCCTCCTTAGAGTGCACTGATTGGAATATATTTCAAGTTCACCTGGAGCAATGGGTTTCAGTAACCACAGACTGCATAAAATTCTGCATACCATCCAAGAACATTTTAAAATATACCCCAACTCAAATCTCTAAATCACTTATTTCGTTAAAATCAATATGAAAAAAAGACTCAAAGCGTACCGATGCGGGGACTCGAACACTGTCAATACCCTTAACAGAATATTAAAAAAGATATCCATTTCTTTTTATTTCCTGACAGATTTTGTCGCATAATATTAACATTTTTGGGGGCTTATTTAGTCAGTTGTAAGATACAGAACTGTACTTAATCACATTTTTTAGTGGAAGTACAATGTTGGCAACAAGATTCACTTGATATCATTGGAAATTATTTGAATGCAAAACAATTCATTTCGGATGTCCATCCTTGTCATTTGTTTTATGTTTACCTAGTTGGTATGTTGAAAAAAAAAATCCCCCTGGGAACAATGAAGATCGATCAGTCTGTCTGTCTGTCTGTCTGTCTGTCTGTCTGTCTGTCTGTCTGTCTGTCTGTCTGTCTGTCTGTCTGTCTGTCTGTCTGTCTGTCTGTCTGTCTGTCTGTCTGTCTGTCTGTCTGTCTGTCTGTTTGTCTATCTATCTATAACAAAAAACAAATTTCTCAACCTATGCTTTTTTATAAAAAATAACATTGGTATGATAGTCAATATATTTTTATCTAGTATTCAAATCAATGTTTTTATTTTTTACTGGATGAACGTTTTTTGTCAAGTCAAGTCAAGTCACATTTATTTATATAGCCCTTAATCACAAAAACGTCTCAAAGGACTGCACAGGATTCCAACTACACAATTACCTGATCTTAAACCAACATGCGGGCAAGGGACAACTCAAAACCTCAGCATGAGGAAAAAGAGAAACCTTGAGAAGGGACCTCACAAGTGGTAATCCCCCTTTCAGGATGACCAGGGTGAAATAGCTTTAACACTAGGAGGCACTAAACATCACACACTACACCTGTGATGAACAAGATACTGTTGTTGGCATCAGTTAGAACAGCATTTTAAGTATTTTTCAAAATAAAATTGACAATATTTGTGTCGTATATGGCTTTAACAAAGAGAGCTTGAAGCAGGGGCAATCTCAATTGATTTTGATGAGAGAAGCAGGATTTACTTTTAGGTGGCTGATAGTTATCAGTGACATGTGGTGAGGTTTGTGTCTGGTGAGGCACAGTCGTATTTACCATCTCATCTCATCTCATCAGCTACACCGCTTATCCTCAGTGGGCAGGGGATACCCTGAACTGGTTGCCAGCCAATTGCAGGGCACACGGGGACAGACAACTCACTCGCTCATTCAAACCTAGGGACAATTTGGACCGGCCAATTCACCTGAAATGCATGTTTTTTGGAATGTGGGAGGAAACCAGAGTGCCCGGAGGAAACCCACGCAAGCACGGGGAGAACATACAAACTCCGCACAGAAAGTCTGGAGCTGGATTTGAACCCACGCAGGAGGTTCCCAAGACATGAACTGTGCCGCACATGCGCTAACCACTGCTCCACCGTGCTGCCCAGTCGTATTTACCAATAAATTAAACTGCATCTTATTCATTATTCTGCAGAGCAAGGTAGCAAAAAAATAACTGTAGCATAGAACCTTTTATTGTCATACCGTTGATCATAAATTAAGTCTATGCGCTGCTCCTTTAATATAAAATCATCACTAGATAGGTAATCCTACATGATGAGAAAGTCAATGCTGTTGAGGTCCGACATATCTTCTAGCACCAGAGGACCTCAACTGGTTGTGTGATAAATTGGCCCAATCATCCTGACCCCTTATAAAATATACTTTTGTTTAGCAATCTCTGTCGGTTCAGTTTGAGTTCTCCTGTCATCTTCCTTGTGCCATTTTCTTCACTATGCCAAGTTTGTTTATTTCTGGTGTCTTTGTCACTTTGCTACTTGCATTTTCACTTTTTTGTTGTTGTTGTTTTTGTTAGTACTTTTGTGCCCAATTGTTTGTTTGGTACTTTGGTCCTGATTTGTTAATAGATACCATCCTTGTTTTGTCACAGACCAGAAAAGACACAGGACTCAGTAGCGTACGTTTCTCAGTTTTTATTTGAAAAGAGAGGGAGAGTAAGGCTTGCTTGCTTGATCCGAGGACTGACGGAAAACAGGAGCGAGCGAGGTGGGAGTGACACTTCCGTGTCGGACGAAGACAGGCGGGAATAGTAAGACATTTGGTCGGGGCTAGAGATCAGAAGCGATGTCGAGTTAGTAATCGGGGTCGTAGGCAAAACAGGTCAGGTAACAGGGGGCAGGCAGAACGGGTGTAATCAGGTCCAGAAACGGGTCAATGACAAAGATCAGGCAGGAAAAAAGGTTTAGCAGAAAAGGAATCGGACGGGAATGCTCACTGAGTGGAACACAACAGTTCGCAATGATCTGACAATCACTGAGAGGAAGCCGGGTGTTTAAAAGGGGAGTGTCTACCAATCAGCTGCCCGGGCTGTTGGCGCAAATCAAGCCGCCGCAGATGTTCCAGATTGGCAATCACGACATGTTTTGAGCACCTCTGCCTGCAGTTCCTGCCTCCTCCGCATGGTTCCATCATTACCACTACCAAATCATAACAAATCCAATGAGATGAAAATTACTGGATGGCTTGACTCCTTGTTTGCTTGCTAATATGATCACAAATTCTCTTGTTTTGGACTGAGATGCAGGTTAAGTCAGAATCCTAGGTCCCCTATCGCCCTCTGCCATGAGGCTGGATATTGGCATGCCGCACTCTGAATCACCATACTCTCCAGACAGAAGACAAGCTATATTAGTTATTAATAGTCATCAAACAATGTGAAGATTCAGCAATTTAAAAAATAATCCAAAGGTTGTGAAGATAATAGAGAAAAAAACACTAAATAAATATAACCATGATTACAAGTGAGGCACTGCCTCTCCTGCCACCTCTGAATGCACGCATCAGCTAGTAATAAGTCACAATTTTTTTAAAATTCATTTATTCATTCAAATAATTCACGTTGGTAGCCACATGAATAAAACTACTTACAACACCAATACTTTTGCTTTTGTTTAAGGGTGACTAACAGGTAAATATTAAATTCATCGGGTTGATATTTAACTTTTCAAATATGCGGATATGCCCCTTTAAGCATGATTCATCATTAAACATGTAAATGATCTTTTGTATTTCAAGTTTTCGGAATATAAAATGCAGGTCGTGATGCACATTGTGAACAAGTAATAAAATAGGAAAATGGCTTTCTTGCAATTAATGTATTTTAAGTTTAAAAAAAACGTTGAATTTGTCTATGCACTTGAAATATGAAAATCAGAGGGACTCACCCACAGTTTTTGGAATAAAGAAGCATCATTATTCATCTTGTATTTCCAAACTGTAGTATTCTTGGTTTCAACTGTTCCAGAGAAAGGTCTGACATTTTTCCTTGTGCTTCCCAAACTAAAACTGAACAAAATCATTCATCATCACCCTAGAATATTTTTTTGGGCAGAAAGGCATTTATTACCCAATAAAGCCGGTAAACAGAACAAATCTTACAGGATGTATGTGGTATTAACATATGACACATATGACGAAACCATGAGGATGTCTGGAGGTTTTCTAGTTGCGCAATGCTCTTTTATTTCCACAGCGGGTGCGGCCTGTCTAAGCAGCACACGTACACGCACACACACAAGCACAGGCACTGAAAATAAGTCGAATAAGTAGGAGAAGGTGTTTCCACTCATTGCATTTCAAAATAAACGTTGCAGTCTTTCTATCAAGCGATGTTTGAGCTAAAATTAAGCAACGTTTGGTGTGTATTTCAGAGAAAGTGGTTCAAATTTAGATAAAACGTTGACTCAGAATGTAAGCTTCGAAGCAAAGCTGCAAAATCAATAAACACTGGTCACCATGCTTAGATAATACAGTAATGACAAGGGATGATAAGGTTCTTTATTTACTTATTTTTGTTTTATTTTTAATTGTCAATTCAAGTCATGTTTATTTGTATAGCCCCTAATCACAAGAAGTCTCAAAGGGCTACACAGACCACAGATTATTGCAAACCACAGACTATTATTACACAATCGCCTGATCTAAAACCTACATGAGGGCAAGGAAAAACTCAAAACCCCAACATGAGGAAAATAAGCTGGAGAAGGGACCGCACGTGAGGTAATCCCCCTTCCAGGATGACCAAGCTGCAAGGAATGTTGCATTACCAACAATAAATATAAAAAAAAATAAAAAATAATTCAACAATAATTGTCAAGAAACGAACCAGGAAGCAGGAAGTCGGAACTCATTTGCGTAGCCGATCTTTCACTTAAATTGAGAAATAAAAGTTGTCCAACACACAAACGGACCAAAGACAAAACAAAACAGGTTCAAAGGTAATCAAAATTACAAACTAGGCATTTACACGGATCAAACAGGCATGAACAGGTCTTCAACATTGTAAAGCAATGGTCTGGCAGTCCCAAAAGGAGCGTTTAAGTACTCCACAAGCAATCAGTTCAATGCGTCTCAGCCGGTGTCAAGGGGCGGGGCTAGCTGGATGCCATGACAACCGTGCAAGACATGACAATAATATAAAATTTAAAAAATATAAAAATGATGACCAGGTTGCAACAGATGTAGCATTAACAAACAATACACGGACATTGTCAACATGCAATACAGCTCACTCATAAGCTATAGAACATAAGTGTGTTTTCAGCCTAGATTTGAACATTTCCACTGAGGTCGCAGATCGAATCTCAGGGGGAAGAGCTTTCCACAGCACCGGGGCCCGAATGGAGAATGCTCTTGAGCCTGCGGATCTCCTCTTGGCTAGTACTTATTTTAATACTATTAATTTAACATTTTATACTGTGGTATTTTATCTTGTTAATGTTCTTGCTTCATCAGGATGACACTTTTAATTTTGTTGTGCATTTAACGTGTTACAATGTCAATAAATTCTATTCTATTTGTTCTATTCTATTCTATTCTATTCTATTCTATTCTATTCACTTTAATACATTTTAAAATAAATAACCCAGTCTTTCTGTCAGCATTTGAGCTCCAATAGAACAGCATTTTAAGTATTTTTCAAAATAAAATTGACAATTCTATTGGCCATAATAAATACCATAGTATATAGGGCAAATGAATGCATAATTCACTTTCAAATAATGTAACTCAAAAGTTAAAGCTTCACAGCTGATTTATCTTTTGAGTTAAATCTAGTGTAAACTTTTAGATTTAAAATAGGTTTTGTACCGTAAGATGTATTTTTGAAATTATTTTTTCAGTTTTCATTATTAGTATTATGAGTATTATTATTATTATTACTATTAGTTTGTTTGTTATTGCAAATTATCCAATTAAGTTTTCTTATTTTTGTATATGCTCTTTAAACAATTATTCATGCATTTTTTTTTATTTGAAAGCAACATGAATAATAATCCAAAATATTTTAAATAATTTCAAAACCAATGAATGTATTTAAAAAAAAAATCTATTTCAGACGCATTACAATATGTGTTGTCATTTAATTGTAACAATTTACAGAACTTAGGATGTGTGTTGGTTCCTTGTGCTGACACATACTTGCAAGTATGTGTGTTGTATTGGTGGTGACTGGTGGTAATTTGTAATTTTGGATGCATTATCAGTGGTGTCATGTATCCATCCATTATCTGCACCGCTTATCCTCAGTAGGGTCGCGGGGGTGCTGGAGCCCATCCCAGCTATCTTCGCGCAGTGGGCAGGGGACACCCTGAACTGATTGCCGGACAGTCGCAGGGCACAAAGACCCAGACAACTCTCACTCATTCACACCTAGCGACAATTTGGACTGGCGAATTAACCTGACATGCATGTTTTTGGAATGTGGGAGGAAACTGGAATGCCCATAGGAAACCCACGCAAGCACGGGGAGAACATGCAAACTCCACACAGGAGGTTTGATCGCATGACCTCAGAACTGTGCTGCACATGTGCTAACCACTTCGCTGCCATGCTGATGTAGTGTCATATAATTAAATAAGATACTTTATTATTATTTTTATTACTTTAAATCTTCATTGAATTTATACCTTTTATCATGTCTATGACGCTTGGTGATAAACAACAAACTTGCTATAAATTTGCTTCTCCCATAACCAGGGTTGGGTAGGGTTACTTTAACTGGATTACTCTTAATTACTTTTGGATTACTCCAATACAAAATATGCTAATAAAAGACAAAAGAAACTAAACATGAATAAAATTATGACTCACAACACGTGGTAAGCTTTCTCTTCTGGCTTTGATCTCTTTGATCTCCGGCAAAACTAACATAAAATGCGACAGAAACAAAATGAAAATAAATCCAAACAGCTTGCCAACCTCATTTTTGCCGTTCCGTGTATTCCGTTACTCCCCAAGCCTGCGCAAAATTTAGTAATTGTATTCATATTTAGTTTCTTTTGTCTTATATTAGCATATTTGGTATTGGAGTAATCCAAAAGTAAATGAAAGTAATCAAGTTAAAGTAACCCTACCCAACCCTGCCCATAACCATAGCAACATGTTAATTATGTATTTACAACATCAATTTGTAGCTTGCCCTCAGTTTTATTTTGAAGGTAAACAAAGTAAACATCCGGTTCGTTTTGTGTCACCTGCAGCATTCTTGACAAGCCGAAAGTTGAGGGAGCAGTTTGAACTCTGCTCGTACTACGTCGGCTTGCTGTCATCCTCCGTCAGGTGAGCCTAAAATACATTTACTTTTAGGGACCTTTCCTTTCTAAATGTAAGGTTTGGCGTTAAAAAAGAAACTGTTTGTCTTTTGCAGATCTACAAAATCGTTAGGGCAACTGTCCCCCTTTAAAAACTAAAGAAATATGCTTTAACAGTATGTTATCGATACACTCAGTTAGCATTTATGAAATGATTATGGTTATGAACTACGGTTTTTGAGTTTTGTATTCATCTTCACTTTTTCTTCTGTCCCCTTGCTTGCTAAAGACATTTTCAAAGCAAGTCATGGCTTGCCTCAAAACATCTTAACTCCACTCCTTGTCAGGTTGCGTTCACGCTCATACATCAGTATATTTCCATTTTCACATTCCAAATATGTAATACAAATGCCATCCTTCCTACCTTTGTCTGGATTTACAACTTATTTCCTTCATGTGGATCTCCCTGCGGGGATGAATAAAGTATCTATCTCTCTCTCTCTCTCTCTCTCTCTCTCTCTCTCTCTCTCTCTCTCTCTCTCTCTCTCTCTCTCTCTCTCTCTCTCTCTCTCTCTCTCTTCTTTCTTTCTTTCTTTCTTTCTTTCTTTCTTTCTTTCTTTCTTTCCCTTGTATTTATATGCAAATCTCAAATGACCCAAATAGCATATTGTATAATGTTTACACATGGCCACAGTTAATGCACAAAACACATGAAACAGTTTACTTCCGAATACACTCCCATGTGAGGTAAATGAGTTTATGGATTATAGTTTCTGGGCACCACTTCCTGTGGTTTGGCAGCACCAATCCGTTTTTCCCGGCTAAGTGTTTGCTCTTCAACGTGAAACAGATTTTACTGGTCTTCATAGTTACCAGTAGGAGACACTTCCTAATCTTACTCAGATACAGCATCTTCATTATCCGGTCGCCGTTGTTGTTGGTGTAAAGCGTCCTCCTGCTCTTTAGAGATGAGCCTGACCTATGCATTTTTGGGCAGAGGTCTGCACTTTGCCCCCACAGACTGCTGGTACGCTTCGTTTGCAATTTTGAGTAGTTTTGTTACCTCTCACGTTGTACAATATGCAATGCATCAGTTAGATATTTTATGGAAAAACAAACATTGTGGAAGTGCCGTTACGTCCTTTGCTTTTGTGACATGTTAAAGCACATGTGTCAAACTCCCGGCCCGCGGGCCACGTCCGGCCCGCCGTGTAATCATATCCGGCCCGCAAGACCATTTTACATTATTGTTATTAATGGCCCATCAATATGAACAACGCCGTCTCATCCCTGGACATCATATTCTGACGTTTTAGTCACTGTACCTATTCCTTCATATATGACGTATGCTATACTATATACCAGGGGTCGGGAACCTATGGCTCGCGAGCCAGATATGGCTCTATGAGTACCTATGGCTCAGAGACAAATTTAATTGAATGCAAATTTTCTCCATCTCGTTCAAAACTAATTAATCCTGTTCAGATACACGCAAAGCCAAACCAAAGCTAAATGACAAAGCAGTACTTTTCAGAATATATAGGGCACGTTTTCACTACGATTTACAGTCAAGGTGTCACACACACAAAAAAACTCGTTTTGGCTGTACAATACTAAAGAGTTCCTTTATATAAAAGCTCACTATATAATCTGTGTTCAGTGTTCAGATACTTTTTGATGAATCCACGGAACAAATTGTAAATACGCCAAAACACTGGAAGAGAACTTAAAGTTATTTGATTGGGTGAGTGAGAGGGATGGGTGGAGCTATGCAAAAAGTGCAAGCACTCCCTCCCATCTCTTGCCCTACTCCGTCTGCGCCAAAGGTAAGCACGTCAGGCTCCCTGTTCTCAGAATGTTGTGACGTCTTTACATAATAATTTGTGTAGCATTTTCATATTTCTACATTTGACAGGAGATATATTAAGGAGAGCAAAATCTTTTGGGATATTTAAGTTTTTTTTTAATATATACATTGACATAGGAGCAAATGAATTTGAATATTATTTTAATGTTAAGTTGTTTAAGTTAAATTCTAAGTTGTATAATTTAACAAGATATTTTTATTTAAAGCAAAATAATAAATACTGTATAAGTGATTTAAGGTTTAAATTTAATATTCTTGTCGGTTTTTATTCATATTTATGTTCCAAAAACATTCAGTTTAAGTGTGTTCAATAAATATTTATCCTGGTTGGCCCGTGACCTTAAGTGTGCTTTGAATTTTGGCCCCTTGTGCAATTGAGTTTAACATCCCTGTGTTAAAGGCTTATTGTCTGGTAAAGGAATTTGCGTTTTGTACAATCAAAATATTTATGAATCGAATTGATTTCTTGTTATTAATAAAAACATTGTTTGCAACAAGTTTTAACATGTCAGTACAGAATAAACACGTAATAAAGTCTTAAAAGATTAAAAATAATAATATAAAAGATTGTCGGGATCAATAAGCAACAATGTTTGCAAGGTAGTGCTTGGAGACTGCCCTAAGTCGTAATAACAGTGCAACAGAAAACAGTATTGCAATGAAAAGTAATATTATTTATTTTGACTGTTGGAGCCTTATTTTTAGGTGTATTTTTATCTTATTTTTGGGTTCATACGCATTAATTATTGAATTAATGTATTGTACATTACATGTTTTTTATACAGCTCTTTGAGTGGTTGCAATTCGTGGTTCAAAAAGTGCTATGCATTACAAATGCATTTTGATATGACTTTATTATAAAAAAAAGTAAAAGGTTTTTGTCAGTTAAAAACAATTTAATTGTCTCCAAACATGACTACTTCCAAAATGAGAGACGTCAAGACATATTTATCAACAATGAGCAGTGACATATTACAGAGTGTATAATCTCAAACCCAAGGACCACCAATTGTTATAAAGCTAAGAGCTAGTTTTTGTTATGGATTTGGCACCAAGGGCTACCGTTGGTATATCTATCTATCTATCTACCCTGGTCATATCCCTCGAGAGGGGTGACCGACAGCAAGACAAACACATACAAAAATAAAGAAAATTTTTAAAAAAGGGAAAAAGTAGCAGAAAACACACACAAAAATTTTGGGACCATGGCCAACCTAAATGCCCAAACACCCAAACAAGTTAAGCACCTCAGCACCCAAGTTGTTCATGCTTTCGTCCCTCCAGATGAAACAGGACACAAAGAAAGCGGCCATGTCACTCGGATCAGGGTGACACAACACACTCATCTGTTCAACAACAGGGCCCGACAGCTTTCACTGGTTTACCCCTGCCGCATCATACGGGTGCCCTGCCCATCCCTTAGGATGCGTTCAAACATCCCACTATCCTTTCACAACACCTCTCCGCTAATTCCTATCACCAACAAGAGCTCAAGCTTCCACTAGATTTAGACCTCTTTCCTGCAGGGCACTCATAACACCATCCATCCACGTCAATCGCAACCTTCCTCTTGGTCTCCTTTCATTGACTTCTGCTCTGTAGATCCTCTTCAACATTCGCTCCTCATGCATCCTCTCCATGTGTCCAAACCAGGCGAGTACTCTCTTATCCACACGCTTGCTCAAGTTCCACTACTACTCCAGTTCTGGCTCTTACCATTTCTCAAACTATCCAATCTTGTCACTCCTAACATACTCCTCAAACACTTTATCTCAAAAACATTTAATTTCCTTCTCAAATTGGTATATACTTTTCTAAAATAACAACTTTTTTATTACAATGTTATTATCAGGTTGTAGTTATTAAAAGTTATATAAACATCTGAAACATCATGTGGGGTAGAAATCAAATTTACTAGAAAATTGCAATGATCCATCACTGATGAGCTATTTTCAGAACCTGTCCGCGGGCTACCCATGTTTAAGAACGCTGCTTTAACCTAACACCTTTTAATAAAATGTCTTACTACCTAATTTAAATGTCATCCAATGAGTAGTCCAAGATGTCCCTCACCCCATTTATGTTGGCAGAAGGCTTCTGGCTCCGACTGACCCATTAAAGTGATTGAAACATGAATTGAATGGTTTGGATAATTATTTTGTTTTTGTAATCCCCTATTTCAATTTAACGTTAGCAGGTCGAAACACGTTAGGAACTGTAGTTTTGTAGGTGGACAAATTTGGACAAATGGTATCAATAACTTGCACGTTTTTTAATGCCATCTGTGTTTAAGTTATTTTTGGGAACCGACATAAAAAGTCCCCCCTTCCAAGATCACCACGTTGCAATGGATGTTTCAAAGGCTTCAACAGCTTAGACACAATCAACATCAACATTAAATATAAGTACCATAAATTCCGGACTATAGAGCGCACCTGATTATAAGCCGCACCCACCACATTTTAAGAGGAAAACTGATTTTTTACATACACAAGCCGCACCTGCATATAAGCCGCATGCGCCCACATTTAAACATGTAGCACAAACACAAAATTAACCCAAACCCGACTTCAAGTCCCGCGATTGAAACTAAATGTCCTTCGTTAAAGTCCACAATCTAAAAATCACAGCCGGCAAAATGAATGGAAAATGATACCGGTACTTAAGGTTTGATGCAGACCTGCAGAGTCTGGGTCCCGTTGAAAATAATCCAAGGAAAAAAGTGTATATTTCTAAAGGTATGGGTGGGAAAAATATATCAGATGAACACATTTACTCACGCAACTCCTTTTTCTTTAACCAACTTTTTACCCCCTCTTCTTTCCTTGTCCGTCCCTCACCTTTAGCGGTCCCCACTTAAACTCGGCACCCCGCGTTTGTTCCGCCCCTCATTTTTCGTTCACCCGGATCAGAATAAGTGTCTAAAATAAATACAAATAAATACATTACAAAAATATACAGTTGCAAATACATATTATACATGGGTTACACATATTTTCAAAGAAAGACGGTACACCGAGAGAGTTTTCAAAGCTTTAATAATAATAATATAGCTTTGACAGGGCAGTTAATGGTAGCAACACTCGAGCGCGGCTAGCAGTCGTTAGAAAAATTACATAAATTGGCCGCATCACTGAATAAGCCACAGGGTTGAAAGTTAGGGAAAAAAGTAGCGGCTTATAGTCCGGAATTTACGGTAATAACAGAAATAATGCAATCTCAAGCTGCTGGAGATGGTTCTCGATGATGTTGAAATTGTGGTCTTTGCAGCCCTTTGAGATTTTTGTGATTAAGCGCTATGGAAATCAATTTGATTTGACCTCATATAAGACAGGATGTGTTCTGAGAAATTGTACCAGTAACTGGATGTACAGTAACTGATGCACGCCCTCATCAAGACTCATCTGCATCGTTCGGGTTTAATAAGATTTCCGTTGCGGTCAACAGCACTTTTTGCATTTTTTTTCTGTGATTATTTATATTTAATGTTGATGTTGACTGTGTATTGTCTGTTGAAGCCTTTGCGACTTCCATTGTAGTGTGGTGGTCCTAGAGGGGGAAAACCTCATGTGATACCCTTTCTTAATGTTTCTTAAATATCCTCATGCTTAGGTTTCGGAATTTTTCGATGCCCTCATGTAGATATATGACAAGGGAATGTTGTAATGGTGGACTATGCGGCCCTTTGAGACCTTTTAAGTCAAATTTACAAATGAATTTGAGTTAAACAAATTACCGTAAATTCCGGACTATAGAGCACACCTGATTATAAGCCGCACCCACCACATTTTAAGAGGAAAACCGATTTTGTACGTACACAAGCCGCACCTGTACATAAGCCACATGCACCCACATTAAAAAAATGTAACATAAACACAAAATTAACCCAAACCCGACTTTAAGTCCCGCGATTGAAACTGAATGTCCTTCATAAAAGTACACAGTCCAAAAATCACAGCCGGCAAAATGAACGGAACTGGTACTTAAGGTTTGATGCAGACCTGCATAGTCCGGGTCCCGTTGAAAGTAATCCAAGGAAAAAAGTGTATATTTCCAAAGGTAAGGGTGGGAAAAATATATATCCACTATTGTCCGCCGCGTCCACAAACATGTCTCGCCTTTACCCCACTTCCTGTCACCCCGCGTTTGTTTCGCCCCTTCTTTTTTATTCGCCCATGCAAAACATATCAGAATAAGTGTCTGAAATAAATACATTACAAAAATATACAGTTGCAAATACATATTATACATGGTTACACATATTTACAAAGAAAGACAGTACACCGAGAGATTTTACAAAGCTTTAATAATAATAATATAACTTTCATCCCAAATGGTGCCTGTGACAGGGCAGTTAATGGTAGCAACACGCTAGCAACACAGTAAACAGGTCTTTAAAAAAACATACCGTACTTCTAAAAATCACGGTCAACCGTCCTCATCTTCCTCCTTAGAACTGAAGCCATCAAAGTCGTCTTCCTCAGTGTCGGAAAGAAACTTTGTCATATAGATGTCGTCCCACGCTCCCTTATTCCAAAACACGCCAGCAACACGCTCGCTCCTTCTTTATCGGACTGCCCGATTGCTTTTAGCTTGAAAGCTGCGTCATGTGCCTTTCTTTTTGCATTTTGCATGATGAGGGTATGTTTACGCTAATTTAATTCATGCACAAGCCAAGAAGTTGCAGTCTTCTTCGGCGCATATATTCCACCGGTCTAAATTTTACCTTTTGTACTCTAGCGCCGCTGGCGGCCGTTAGATAAATTATATGAATTGGCCTCATCACTGTATAAGCCGCAGGGTTGAACGTTTGGGAAAAAAGTAGCGGCTTATAGTCCGGAATTTACGGTCAGTGTAAAGTTTGGAAATCGGGAATTCATTTTCAACATTCTCTCTTGCAGAGCCCACACTGCTCCTCGGGAATGTCGTCCAAGTCAAGGGGCGTCAACCAAAGAGCCCGCCGACTATGAGGGGCCGTACCGCCCTGATGCTTTCATGGGCGGCCACCTTGCTGACACCATACGTGTGGGCAAGGGTCGATATTCCCTCACGATGGGGCATGTGTCCTCCGGAACCACACAGCAAAGTGGACTTCTCCGTCAGATACGCTCTGCCCCGTTTTCAGACTGAGCATCGAATACAAAATGTGGCGGTAAATCCGCACTCGTTGGAGGTGTACGTTGGTTCGCGGGACGTGGTTGAAGCAGTGGATATAAAACTCAGCAAAATGTGGGAGGTGAAAACCGGGCCCATGGGGAGCCCGGAATGTGAAACCTGCCACCTCTGCAACATTGAAGTAGATCCCAATGAGCCAGAAGATACGGACAACAAAGTGCTGATCTTCGATGCATTGTCGTATCTGCCCTACCTCTACCTTTGTGGCAGTAGCCAACATGGAATCTGTTTCTTCATTGATGTCAGCGTCATGCCGCCAGAACCTCAATGTCTTTACAAAGAATCCCAAAACAACCCCTCCTACTGTCCAGATTGTCTGGCCAGTCCGTTGGGCACCAAGGTCACAATTGTAGAACAGGCCGCGACATCGTACTTTTTCGTGGCTTCCTCTGTCAACAACAATGTTGTGCAGAAGTTCCCTCGTAGGTCATTGTCGGTGGTGAGGCCACTCTCCACCGAAGATGGATTCCAAATGGTGATGGATGGCCTGACAGTCCTGCCTCACCTGAGGGACTCATACAGCGTAGAATACATCTACAGCTTCTCCACCCGGGAATTTGTCTATTTCCTTTCCCTGCAGAGGGAGAACCCCTCCAAGGGCAACTCTGCGTTCCAGACCCGACTGGGAAGGCTTCCTGTGGGGACTCACGAAGTGTGGACCTACCGCGAGCTGGTTCTGGAGTGCAGGTATGAGCCCAAGAGGAGGCGAAGAGAGCCGTACAAGGATATTGTGTACAATGGACTCATGGCGGCCCATTTTGGCCGAGCGGGGAAGGACCTGGCCCTGGAGCTGAGGGTGGACGAGAGTGAGGACATCCTTTATGGTGTGTTTGCGCAGGTGAATGTGGGGGGAGAACCGCAAAAGAACTCCGCCCTGTGTGCCTTTTCTTTGAGTGATGTCAATAGCAATATAGAGACTGGCGTCGAGGACTGCTGTAGATCTGGACCGGAACAATTGTCCAGGGGACTGTGTCACTTTCAGACGTGTGAAAACTGCCCGCATGAGGTGAGTTAATCCCTAGCTAGGAGTTACATTGCAAAATAATGAATTCATATCCGATTGGCAGAAAATTGGGCAGAAAAAGTATTTTTTTTTATATGTATCTGTCTTGTTTCTAGGCTAAAATAAGAAAAGCATCCTTATAACAAGAAAAGTTATTTTATTTTGTGTATTTTAAATCATTTTGTTCATTTCAAGAAATATTTTATTCATAGATAAGAAAACGTTAAAAATGAGCAGAGCAATTTGCCATCTGCCATCTTGACCCATAAATGAGGGGTTTCAAACAGGCCTGCTAAGGGATTGAATCCGGCCCACTTGATGTTGCCAAAGCCAGATACCTCTCACAAAGACTTGGACATTTCTTTCCCTCTCTCTCTCCCTCTCTCTTGCTCTCTTTTCCTCCCCTTTTCTCTCACTCTCTGTCTCTTTCTCTTTGACTCTCTGTGTCTCTCTTTTTCTCTTTCTTTGTTCATCTTTGTCTCTTTCTCTCTTTGTGTCTTTTTACCTTCTCTTGCTCTATCTTCCTTTTTTGTTTTTCTTTTTTCTCTTTTTCTCTCACTCACTTTCCCCTTTTCTCTTTCTCCCCTTTGCTCTGTTTCTTCTCTTTTCTCTCATTCTCTCTTTCTCTTTATATTTCTCTTTGGATTTCTTTCTTTCTCTCTCTTTCCCTCCCCCTCTCCCACTATTTCTCTTTTTATCTCTTTTGTGTCTCACGTTATCCCGCTCTCTCTCTCTTTTCTCTCTCTCTCTCTTTCTCCCTATCTCTCTCCCTCTTTGACCCACCCTTTCTATTTCTATCTCTCTCTTTCTTTTATTTCTTTCTCTTTCGTTTTCTTTAATCTACTAGTCCAGCCCCCACAATAATGTTTGTTCTATCGTGTGGCCCCCGAGTTAAAATGAGTTTGACACCCCTGCCATAATTTAATAGTAACTTGTGCCTCTGACATTGCATCTTTATTTTTTAGCGCCTTCTAGTTGTTTAAGAAACGTATTTCGTTAATAAAACAATATTGGCTGGATTCATTTTCCTCATGTTGAGGTTTTTCCTTGCCCTTATGTAGGTTTTAGATCAGGGAGTGGTGTAATAATGGCCTATAGTTTGCAATAGTCTGTGGTTAGTGCAGCCCTTTGAGATTCCTTGCAATTAAGAGCTATACAAATAAACATGACTTGACTTGAATTGAATAATAAGCAAAAGTAAATCTATCATATAAATGTGCATTGTTTTATATACTGGTATGTCAAGAGATTTGCATTTACTATTTTGCATTACAAGAGCCTCACCCAAGGGAGCTAACAATTCTTGCACCTCCGGGTACCCAAAAAACTGATGAAAGGAAAATTGAAGAAAAATAGTACAGCTTGGTCACTTTGAGTCTCCCTAGGTGGTATTCTTTCTGTTGCTTTTTGGCACTCATTTTCAATTGAATGACACAATACAGTGACATCAATTGATCAAATAATTAGCTTTCGGTCCCTTCTAGAGGTTTCTTCATTTTCCTCATGTTCAGGTTTTGAGTTTTTCCTTGCCTTCGTGTAGGTTTTGGATCATGGTGTAGTCTGTAGTTTGCAATAATCTGTGGTCTGTGCAGCCCTTTGAGACTCCTTGTGCTAAAGGGCTATACAGATAAACAGGACTGACTTGACTTGACTTTAACAAGATGTAGCATGTGAACCCCGTTGTAAAGGTTCAGCATTATTGTACCGTATTTTCCGCACTATAAGGCACACCTAAAAGCCTTTATTTTTTTCAAAAGCTGACCATCCGCCTCATAATACAGTGCGCCCTATATATGGATCAATATTAAGTCGCAAAGTCTTGCAACTAAGGCAAGCAGCCGCCGACTAGATTTTTCCTCGTAGGAGATGTGGTCCGCGGTGTATGCTGGGATTTATATACCGGCGTTTCATTTCCTAACCAATGTGTCAATCATCATTTGAATCAGTCACTATTGGCTAAAGTTATTCGGAGGTAAAGGGGGCGGATCCTTTTTATCATTTACAGACTCGCATAGGCTAAAGGGGCGAAACGAAGCCTGCAATTGGCCGAAAAAGATGAATGTGAATCGCACGTTGGGTTGCACTACGGCATAGAGAAAACATTTTTTACTATTCTGTATTTGTAAATATTTTACTCTCCTGTATTTACTACACTCACGGTTGTAAGAAGACCATGGTTACGTATCATTATTGAACGTGATGGCTGCAAGAGAACTTAGGTGAGCTATGCGGCTTTATATTTTCCCGGTATCTTGTTGTAGAACGATTTTGATGTTTCTGTGATGAGTCTATTTTTCAACTAAATTCAATTCAAAGTGTTTATTGTCATATGCACAGTAAAGAACCCCGTTTCCCTGCACAATAAAATTCTTACTTTGCTGTCCACACTGTTGCCAGCAAAAAATAAAATGGAAACTAATAAATGGTTGGCATTTCTGGAATCCCAAGACTTTAACCGCCCAAATTATATTTGGAACGACGCATTTGAGTGATTGGTGACATCGTACAGACACTGTTTCCGTACATGTCTGAGACACGTATTTGCTTCTTTGCAAGCTTTCGGAATGTTAAGGGGGTAATAAGTTTGACTGAACTATCTGACTGTTTTGTCGACGTTCCCATTGTAGCGCCTTATAATCCGGTGCGCCTTATGTATGGAAATTATAGGACCAAAAACTATTTTTTGGGGGTGCGCCCTATAACCCGGTGCGCCTTATAGTGCGGAAAATACGGTATATAGATTTTACACAATCCAAAGAAATCCAGGCACGTTTTACAAAACAGGCAGCTGACAATATTTACTTGGTTGTGTCAATTCACACTTTGTCTGTACGCTGTCTACATATTCAGTCAGTAAACTTGATACACATGTACATGAACATAAAAGGGCTGTAAAAATTGTAACCAATGCTCGTATATTACAGCAATAAATCGTCGGAAGAGAAATGAAAGAATGTGTCAAAACGAGCATTGGGTAGGAGAGGTGCATGAGTCATTTCATGTTACCATGCTCCGTTTTCCCACAACAAACAAACTGTGCAGCGGACGGACACCAGATATCAAAACGTTTGCCATAAATGTGCCTGATCGTGCCAATAAAGCTGCCATCTTATCTTGCTAGTTACAAGCAAAGGTTTCGCTAAAGGCGTGGTCTTTTCTTTTTTTATGGAATTCAAATACTGTCCTTTGAGCAGTGGTAATACCCGGACGGGAATGCCTGCCAACAAATGTGTAATAAATCTTACTGATAAAAAGCTGGAATTTCACGAGTTAAGGGGCTGTTCTCAAACAGGAAATTGGAGGACGATGAGAAATATTCTGGCATACATCCTGAATTCATACCAAGAATTTCAAACGGCTTAGTAAATTTGCTGAGAGATTGTGACTTGCAACAAGTTTA